>NW_006922244.1:397696-398394 GCF_000298275.1 Orycteropus afer afer
ATGGTTGAACATTTTTCAGAGCTTAAAACCAGAGGATCTAATTTGTCTGTGATAATTAAGAAAAATAAACTAATAACTTTTTGCTCTTCAGAATAACCATCTCTTGAAGTGGGATGGCCGCCGGAAGGCTCACTGGATGGAAAGGTGATCGCAGCCATTTTCGACCGAGTCCAAGTGCCAGGCCCTCATGGGCACCCAGACCAATTTCCTTACATTTTAGTGTGGCAAGATATAGTGATTAACCCGCCCCCATGGCTAAAACCTTTTCTTCCCAATCCCTCTGTTAAAGTATTAACATCCTCACTCGAGACTAGTGAAAAGGAGAAGCCAAGACAACCTGGGTCCTGAGCCACTGTTCCACCAGTTTTGCCTGATTCTCAGGTTGACTTTGATCTGACAGATCTAGAGAACAGCATGTCTCCACCTCCCTATGCCCCTCCACCACCTCACCACCCTCTCCAGGTTCCACAAGTGTTGGGAGGGAATGGAGCAAATGATCCAAGCATGCCGCCCTTCATTACGGGCCGAGCCTCTGGTCTCTGCCCGTGCCAGAGGGGCTCTCAGGAGGCTGAAGCTCCATTGTCTGCTGTTCAGGCGCTGCTTCTCAGAGCGGTTGGCCTGCCCTGTGAGCATGGAAGCAGAACCTGGCAGTACTGGCCGTTTTCAACATCAGACCTGTATAACTGGAAAGCACAAAA
>NW_006922244.1:415283-420945 GCF_000298275.1 Orycteropus afer afer
CATTAATTCTGTCTTCCATCACATCAATTCTTCTCCTTTGCCCTTCCAATGTGTTATCTATTTCTGACAATTTAGTATTAATCTTTTGGGTTTCTATCTGTAGATTTAGAATCATTTCTAATTTTTCATTTTGTAATAGCCCACACAAACCACAGCCTCTTCTTACCTGAAATCAGAAGAACAAGATGATGCCTGACTACTACTAATTATTGTTCTGACCAGGGACATAACAAAGGATAGAATGGGAGACAAATTCAAAGCAAAATTCAAATTCCTTAAAAAAGAAAGCCAAACCTGTATATACTGATACAGACTTGAGGAACCCCTGAAATTATTGCCCTAAGATGCCCTTGGCACTGAAGCTACTCTGGATGTCACTTTTCAACCAAATAATACATTGACTTATACAATAGTCAATATCACCCATTAGTATGTATCCTTTAAAAACTCAACTATATGAGACCAAACAGTCAACATTTACCCAAAAGCAAAGATGAGACAGCATGGAGGGGAAGGGAATTAGATCAAAGGAAACAGAACAAACAGAATGGAAATAAAAAGAATGTTGACACATAAGGAATATTTTGGTAGGGAACAATTTGTGTAAGGTTTTTTTAAATGGGAACCTAATTCACTCTGTAGATTTCACACAAAACGCAAAACACTGTCATCGAATGGGGTCTGACTCAGAGAGACCCTCCTTGGATTTCCGAAGTGCTAACACTATGGAAGTAGATTGCCCAATATTCCTTCCGAGGAGTGGCTGGTGCGTTTGAACCACCAGCCTTCTGGGTAGCAGTCAAAAGGCTTAAGCACTACACCACCAGAGCTCCTTTTCACCTAAAACACAATAAAATATTGGAAAAAAAATTAGTCACAATAATATTCTAAGGAACTGAACTCAACAGCATTTTAAGAGCACCATTAACAAGTGAGATTTACCCCAGGCATACAGACATGGTTAAACATAAGAAATTCAATCCATGTAATATACCACCTTAACAGAAAGAAGGAAATAAACTCTTAATTGATACAGAAAAGGCATTTGACAAAATCCAACACCCTTTATGATAAAAACACTTACTAAGTAGAAATAGAATAAGTAGAAATAAAATATTTATGAAAAACTCACAGTTAATATCATACTCAATGGAGAAAGACTGAAAGCTTTTCCCCTACAATCTGGAACAGGGGGTTTATCTTCTGTTCTTTATACTGTCTCTAAGATACATAGCCATCTGTAGATCCTACTAGTCCCATGTCCATAGTATTTAAACCTCATGAATGCTGAGGATTAAAGCTCTGCCACACCTGCCTCATAAACTATTTCTGGGGTGGGGGGGCAACTCACTGCCAGCAAGTCATTTCTGACTCATAGTGACTCCTCCTTGGGTTTCCAAGATTGCCCAATCTTCCTTCTGAGGAGTGGCTGGTGGGTTTGAGCCACTAGCCTTCTGGTTAGCAGTCAAATGCCTTAGGCACTATGCCTGTAGGTAGAATTACTATTACTCTTTCTATCATTTTAACATGGGATCCTTACAATGCCTGAGGCAGAAGTTTACAATGCTTTATTGAGGGGTGTAATCTCAGAAAATCTAAAGTGAGGGAAAATGGGTCATTACCAAGCTGTCAGTGGCTTTGCAAGTAATAGCTGTTTTCTCATCTTGCACAAAATATTTTGAAAACCTGTATTGTGTATTACAACTATCCATACAGGAAGAAGAGGATGAGAAATTTATGTGCTGACTTTTTCCCATCTTCTTGTTTGCACTGACCAAGGTTCACCCCAGATGGCAGAAACTTCCCTGTACTTCCAGTTATTTTACCCAGCTCTTCCAGACAGCCATTTGGGGAGTCAGAGACTTCACAGATCTAGTATGGCCATAGCATAGGTTCTGCTTTTTCCTTTTGACAGTTGGTATCACACAGGGGTCTATGGTGAAGGATCTGACTGGTGCTGGATGCCCATGGAACTTCCATTAACTATCACTGTGGCCACTCCTGATGGCCAATAATCAAAGCAAGTGACAATCTATGTGTCTGGGGGTGGGGGCTAGTGAGCCATGCTCTTTTGATTAGAATGTCTGAGTCTATGGTCTATCCCAACAAATAGACCACTGAGATATCTTTCTGCTTCCTTCAATTTTCTTTGTTTTAAAGGGGTTGTATCTCTCCCAGATGTTGGTATCCTCTCAGAAGCCAATTCCTGATTCACCAGTGCTTATCTGTTCCTCTTTAGCTGTGGAAAAATGGACCAGTGCTTATTTTCATGGATGAACAAACTCAGTAACCCCTAACATCCCAGATGTATGTCTATTATGAAATACTATTTGTATTTGCACTATCTAGAACATCTTTCAACTTCAAAGAAATGAATTTATGTTAAGAATTTGAGATCTTGATTAGACTAATTTGGCTTACAGCAGCTATTATACTTTAACCAATCAAAAAACATAAAACTTGTTATGTCTTATGCAGTTTGTTTTATTTGGGTGGCTGAAATTTTAATATTCTCTATTGCTTTTATGAAACAGAAGCAGAAACGTATCAATTTAAATTATATTAGTCCAATTCAGGTGGAAAACACCAGATTAGCTCAAGAAAGGTGAATAAGGCTGAAAGTGATGAAATTCAGATCATCAACCATGGCTTAGTTCTAGGATAAACTTTGAATTTTATTATTTTTCTTTTTTTAAAGTGCTTCTACATTTGTGGAAACTTTTAACAAAGGACTTACTTTCCTTCAATAATAACCCTACCTGGTGTTGGCAAAGAATATTGAATATACCATGGACTGCTAGCAAAATGAACAAATCTGTCTTGGAAGAAGTACAACCAGAATACTCCTTAGCAACAAGGATGATGAGACTTCCTCTCACATACTTCAAATACATTATCAGGAGAGACTAGTTCCTGGGAAAGGACATTATGCTTAGTAAGGAGAGAGTCAGTGAACAAGAGGAAGATACTCAACAAGATGATTGACACAGTGGCTGCAACTATGAGCTCAAACATAGCAATGATTGTGAGGATGGTGGAGGACCAGGAAGTGTTTTGGTCGGTTGTGCATAAGGTTATCATAAGTCAGAACTGACTCAATGACTAACAACAACCACAACAACCTGGATTGATGGAATTTCTTTTTTTGTAAAAATCTCTTAGTAATACAGGATATTTCTATGTATGTATTTATATATGCTGTAAATATATCCATGAATATAGTAGAGCATACAAGAGGCAAAGTTATGAAAGCTTCTTTATCATAACCAAAAATTCTAAGGGAGTAAGTTGCTTGGGCTGTGGACTCAGAACCATAGTCTCTGGGACATTAGGGTCAATTGGTACAACATAATCTACTATAACAATGTCCTATATCCCACTTTTGTGAGTAGTGACTAAGGTATTGAAAGCTTGCAAGCAGCCACCTAAGGTAGAACTCGTGGTTTTCCCCATCAGGAGTAATAAAGAGTGAAGAAAATAAAAGACACATGGAAACAATTAGTTCAAAATACTAATGCACCATATGAAGGTCAGCCTGCATGGCTCTGAGACCAGAAGAACTAGTTGGTGCCCAGCTATTAATACCAGCTGCTCTGGAATGGATCACATTAGACGGTCATGCATAGAGTGGGAAAGAAATATGGAAAAACTCAAAATTATAAAGCCTACAATTGGTTGGATAAAGACCAAGACTGTGACCCTTGGTCACATTTGGGATCTGGAACTGAATTCACACCCATAGCTGAATTTCCATTCAAATAATAGACAGGTATGTAAAGTGAACAATAACTCTAGGAAGGTAGACATACCTTAGAACAATCAACCGTTTTAGATCAAAAGGGCAGCATTTGCCCAAGGACAAAATTCAGAAGGCAGGAAGAGTTAGGAGAAAAAGAATAACGGAAAGGAGAATACAAGGAGTATGTGGGAGGAATGGTGTTACACTGAGGGTATTCCAATCAATAGCATGAAACAAAATGTGTGAAATGTTGAATGGAAAACTGATTTTCTCTGGAAATTTTCACTCAAATCACAGTAAAAAGTTTTTTTAAAAAATCTCTTAGCAATATATTTGGGAACTCATCTCAGTGAGGACTGATTGGGAGATACACATCTAATTTAACTCCAAATGATTGCAGCAATATTTGAGCTGCATTCCTGCTAACACTTGTCATCAGTAAACACAATTAAACCAATAATTCTTGGTGGCAAGCATCGTGCTTGCTACTGTAAGCCTAGGAATCCCTGTCACTGTGGCAAGGACAAGATCTCTAGGTTCCTGTTTGCAATGTGTTGACCAGACTCCAGATCTCATGACACATTTGTGATGGAACTGGAGTATTTCAGCTGCCTCCATAACCACAACTCTGGGAGTGATTCATGGTTTTGATAAAGTACTCTGAATTTTGGTGAACAGTGTTAAAATAAAACCACTTTTGAAGAAGAGTGCCTACTTGAGAAAAGCTAATTACAAATCATCTAATAGGTCTGATCATTCATTTTAGAGTACTAGAAAGAGCATAAGGAACCATGGTGTCATGAGTGGTCAAATGCTCAACTGCTATCCAAAAGGTTGATGGTTCAATCCCCCCAGCCATGGAGAAGACATGGATGTTTGCTTCTGTAAATATTTACAAGATTGGAAAGTCTATGGGACAGTTTTACTCTGTCCTATACAATCATAATGAGTCAGAATCAACTTGACAGCAATGGGTAAGGTAAAAAAGAGCATGCTGTCTTGTTCTAGTAGACAAATTGGCAAATCAGCACATTTAAGATTTATGTCTGTCTTCATCATTTATTTTATTTTATATTTCATTATGATTTGGGTGGAAGCTTGGAGATCAAATTTATTTCCCATCCAACAATATGGACACATTTTGTTTTGTGATATTCCTTGCAATACCCACAATGTAATAGCCCTCTCCCTACTTTCTACCTGTATGTACCTCATCATTTATTGTTTAGAATTCCCTCAGTGGTGCATGGTTAAGTGTTAATCTACTAACCAAAAGTTTGGTGGTTTGAGTCAACCCAGAGGCCCCATGGAATACAGACTTGGTGATCTATTCCTGGAAGCTCAGAGCCATTGCAGTTCTTAAGAAGCATTGTTCTATTCTGAGACATTTGAGGTTTCTGTGAGTCAGAATTGACTCAATATCAGTTATTTTTTGTTTTTCTTTTTCATCATTTATTAATTCTATGTACTATAGTGTATTCTTTCAACTTTCTGAACCTCAGTTTACAACTCTGCAAAACTGGAATATTAATACTAGTCTCAAAGAATTATTGTTAACCTTTTTTTATGCCACAGACTTCGGAGTAGTCTAGTAAGTCTGTGATCCCTTTCTCAGAATAATGCACTTTCATTTTCTAAAATCCAGGGTTATTGAAACATAATTTACATACAACATTATTCAATCTTTTTAAGTGTATAATTCAATTGTTTATGAAAAATATGTAGTCATATAGCCACCAACACAATCAAAGTATAGAACATTTCTATCATCCCATAACATTTCATTGTGCTTCTTTGTATTCAATTTCTTTCACCCACTTTTGACCCTTGGCAACTACTAATCTGTTTTCTGTCCGTATGGTTTTGTCTTTTCTAAAAAGACATAACCATTAAGTATATGTCTAGGTTCTTTCACTTGGAAAA
>NW_006922244.1:421350-427172 GCF_000298275.1 Orycteropus afer afer
CTGAGAAGGAAGGACCTCTAGGGGAGGTGCCACTTGAGACGTTCCAGGGCCCTGGACTCCTAACTCCCTGGTTGAGCAGCCGCTCAAGGACCCCTTCACAACAAATTTGGCTTGAGTCACCTGGTTCCCTGGATGTAAGCCTGTAAGCCTGTAAGGCCAGTCTCTCTGTTGATTGGGAGAGGGGATTGGACATGATCTAAAAATCGCCCCAGTCTTTTCTCACCAGAACGCTGGGTTGAGAAACCTGTCCAGAGAAAACTTGTTTCCTGGAGCCTGGTTTGGTAAAACATTGGTGAACTGACCTTGTTTTACTAGAATTCCTGTCCTGTCCTCTCCAGAGTACCTGGTATTTCTGGAACCTAACATGTGTTCACTGTTTTATGTTATGTCATCTTCTCAGTGGTTTTGTCACCTGGTCCTCTTTTCTCTTTGTTTGCCTCTAATTGACCTTCTAACTTATGGACTTGTGACCATTGTCCCGACTGATTGGACAGCTGGACAGAAAATTTCTCTTAGGTTATGTTATCTACTTATATGTTTCCTTTTTGCAGGACTGTGCTGTTACTCACAGTAAATGAGTTTTAATTCTGAAATATTGCATTGGATTGAAAGGTTTGAGCATTTCATCCAAAGTCTCTTAGAAAATCTTGATTGGTTTTACCTGAAAAAACTTGGGATTTTTAAGGTTTAAATGAATAGATCATTAATTTGACTGCTCAGGGGACCCTACAAGAATTTGCACCCTAGGAAGTGAAATTTTACTTATTTTCATTATTGTTCTTACTACAGTAAATATCTAATCTTGCTCTCGAATTCCAGGTTAAAATTCTAGGATAAATAAATTGGCATTTTAGGATTTTTGGGTTAATATGTATTTTAATGCATGTGTAAATGACTGTGTCTGACTAACTGAAACCCTAAAGGATTAGGAAACTGGGAACAAGATCAAAAAATTACTCTTAAGTTAAAGATATTTGAGTGACTGTTTTATATTGACTCAATTATAATTTTAAGCAGTTTAAGAAAACAATTGCAGATACATTGCTACCATTTTGTGAAAAATATGGGAAATTCATGTGTGAAAGAAGAGGCTCCTCTCCAATGCATGTTAAATAATTTTAGACTAGCCTACAGGGGGGATTATGGTATTAAATTCAACCCCAAGCACCTCAAGACTTTGTATAAGTTGGAGTAATTTTAATGACTGGCTAATCAATACTCTAATATTAGAAATTTACATTGTTTTCAGTTTTTTCTGTTACTGGTAGTGTGGGATAAAAATCTCTGGGCCTTTAGTTTACCATTACTCTTGGCTTCTATCATCTCACTATTTTTGGGATTGATTATGATATATAAAATTGTTAAATTAAGTGGTGTCATGCATTTTTAGAATTCTGGATTCATTTTACTGAATTCTTACCCTAAAGTTATCAAATTACATTTTTTACTAGTAATTCCTGATAGTTCCTGTTTAACCACATGTTTATTTCTTAAAAATAGATGACCTAATTTTATGGGGAAATATTTTTATCTTTTTTTTTTTTTTTTGAGTCATATGTACTTTATTTCATTTTAAAGGCAACAATGTGGGCTAAATGGTATTTGGTATTTTTTTTTCTTTTTTTAATTGTGATTTGGGTGAAAATTTACAGAGTAAATACACTTTCCATACAGTGGATCACATACACTTTGTCTCATGACATTGACCATAATTTAGCACAATGCAATATCTCCCCTTCCATTTCCTCCCGATAGTTACCTCTTCCCTGTGTCCATCCCTCCATGCACTCCTACCCACTAAGCTGTCTCCCTGTGCCTTAGCAGCCCTTCTTTCTCTCTTGCTTGTTCTCTCCAAGGAGTGTATCTACCTCAGGTAAATGCTCAACTAGAATGCCTGTCTATTGTTTGGCTGGAAGCCACAGGTGTGCATTCAATTCCAGACCTGAAGGGCAGCTAGGGGCCATAGTCTCAGTGGTTCCACCAGGCTTGATCAGGCCAGCAAACCTGTTCCTGCTTTTTTTTTTTTTTTTTCCAAATGATTTTGAGTTTTGTTCCACATTATTCCCCTTGTCTTTCCAGGATCTCCTACAAAGATCCTCTTCCAAGTGGTTGACAGTAGTAGCTGAGCACCATCTACTTCTTCTGGTCTCATAGTCATATAGGTTGCAGATCGGATGGTGTACCAGTCACTAGGACTAATTGTTTCCATGAACTTTGGTTTTCTTCATTCTTCTTGGCTCTGGATGAGGAAAGACCCATTGTTGCATCTAGATGGCAGCTTGCAAGCTTTTAAGATCTCAGTCGCTACTTGCCACAGTAGAAGGTGGGACAATGCTTTGTGTAGTATGCTATGCCAATTGAGCTTGATGTCCTCTGCGACTATTGTCCCAAGCCCACAGGTTCAACTACTCAGTCCCTCTGGGTAGCTGGCTGTGGCCAACCAGTGACTAAAACTTTGGCCCTTGTCAGCCCCATTATGCACCTGGGAATTCAGATCATACACATAAGGTTATTGGGCCACTGTAAATTATTATTATTATATTATATATTTTTATTATGTATATATATAATATATATATTATATATTTATAAAAAAAAAACTATTATTGAAACAATATAGACTGATTGAAATGTTTTTTTACATGTAAAAGTCAGTAGCATTTATTTTATCCTTAGAGTGGTATTTGGTTAAGCTTGGTCCAACCCCCCCCAATTCTGGTCTGGCTTCTAGCTGACAAGGAGGTTGAAGTTTTGATCCTTAATAAGTAACTTTAATTAATATCACCACCAGAGCTGAGACATTGCTATTTTGGTCCTGTTTTGCTTGATTTGTTTGTGTGTAAAAAGTGTGTGTACATGGCACTGGTGCAACAATTTTGAGTGAATATAAGTGTGATTAAGTGAATGTAGGTGCGATTGAGTGAATGTAGGTGTGGTTGAGTGAATGTGGGTGTGATTAGAAATTGAGTAACCAAGATTTTGTACCAGAATGGAGCCTCTAGGCTGTATTCTGAGAAACTAAGCTCATTTTCGTTTTGAGCATATTAAAAAATAATAATAGTAATAATTGATATTTTTCTGTTAACACCGTCTGATCACAGTATTGGTAAGTCTTAGCTGAATGATATCATAGTTCTGACTACTGATGTGTTCAGAAAGTGAAGGTCTGAACTATAATAACATCCAGTTAGACATCAAAGATGGGAAGAACCATTTTATCTAAAGTTATTCCTCCCCTTGTTTCAAAACAAGAGTTCACATAAAAAAAGTAGGGTAAGGTTGATATCTAGAGGAGAAATAGATTTTAAGAGTGTCTTTCAGGACTCTGAAGACCCTTACCTTAACTCCGTTGTGCCCCATCTACCTCTCAAAAAATGATCTCCAAACACATAGTCAGAATGGTGTAAAAATTTGGCCAAGGGTCTAGACAAGACCCATCAGGGCAATACCCACTGCAGCAGGTTCCAGCTGGTTTAAATCATGAAGAAAACCCTGCAGGTTTCATCTAGACTCAGGTGCCATTCACCTTGGCTGATTTACATTAATCTGTTATTAACTACCTTGTGCCTGAAGAAAGGCAGATGGTATCAGAGGAAACTAGAGCAGAATCCAACAGACTTCATAACCTCCAGCCTGAAAACCTAGCCAGGGACCACAACCATCAGGAACAGATCCAGAGTGGAATTCCAATAAACCAGAGGACAGAACAAGGTAGGAGTACATTGTTACAGGGCTCAAAAAAAAAGAGGGGGGGGGGCAAAGCAGATTCAAATGTTCAGGAAGTACAACAGAGCCTCAAGGAAAATCCTTCTGATCTCCTTAAAGGGGTATGTATATAAAACTTACCATCAATGTACTGACACCAACCCAAATGCCAAAACTAGAAGAGGGATTGGGTATGAATACTTCTCAATATGTAGAGATTACTTTCAAGGTCTATAATAACCAGGACCAGGAGCAGGAGAGACAGAAACAAAGAGACATGAAGCAACCCTTGTCACCAGCCTAATAGGTCTGCTAGTGTTACTTCTATTCACCCTCATTGTAGGACCCTGCATACTCAATACCACAATTATGTTCATACAAAATAGGATTGGGGCTGTAAAATGCATGGTTCTTAGAACCCAGTACGAGGCCCTTAACACTCAGGAAATAAATAATGAATCAATGATTTGATTCCCAAACAAAAACAGTAGGAAATGAAGTAGATGATTCTGTTTTGTAATGACTTGCTAAAACTCCATTTTGCAGCAAAGTCCATTTCACAAGCACTCCAGCATAACAGCATTTCTACTTCTCCCTACCCTTCTCAGAGAGCCCAGTAGCTATCTGAACCAAACATCCCTAAGAAACCCACAACAGTGAGGACATTAAAACATTTCCTTTGGGGAAATAGAGTTTTAGTGGTTGAGTAGTATGGGATATATATATTTAACTTTATAAAAACTTCCAATTTTTTTTTTTCAGATTGACTATAATATTTTACCTCCCAACCAGCAATGAAACTTTCATACCAACAAGTATGAAAGTTTCAGTTACTCCTCAACCTTGTTAGAACCTGGTATTATCAGTCTTTTAAATTTTAGACATTCTAGTTGGTGTGTCATATACTTTGGACCTGTCATCAGGAAGGATCAGTCCCTGGAGAAGGGCATCATGCTTGGTAAAGCAGAGGAAGAAACTCAACAAGATGCATTGACCCAGTGGCTATAACAGTGGGCTCAAGCAGAGCAATGATATGAGGGTAGTGTAGAACCAGGTTGTTTTTCATTCTGTTATACATAGGGTTGCTATGAGTAAGAACTGATTCGACTACACCTAACAACAAAAAATTGGTGTATAGAGGTGTCTCATGTTGGTTGTAATTTGCATATATTCAATAATGAAGGATGTTGAACATTCTTTTATGTGCATATTTTCCATCTACATATCTTCTTTGGTAAAATGTCTGTTTACATTCTTTGCCCATATTTTAATTGGATTGACTTCTTACATATCATTTGTGCTTTGTAGATGTACGGTTTGCAAATATTTCTTCTAATTTTTAACTTATCTTTTCATTTTCTTTATTATGTTTTTCAAAGAGCAGAAGGTTTACTTTCGATGAAGTCTCATTTGCTATTTTTTTTCTTCTTTTTTTCAGGCAACATGATTGTCTATGTATAAAATCCACTAAAAAAAGATATTAAAAAAACAACTAGAGTTATTAAGTGAGTTGAACAATGTTGTAAGATACAAGAACAACATACAAAAATCAATTATATTTTCTGCATTAGCCATAGAATATTAAAAATTGAAATTATATATTATGATATGGTAACATCAATACTTAAGGATAAATCTAATAAAGTATGTGCAAGACCAGTATATTAAAAACTATTAAACATTCCTAAGAGAAATAGAAGAACTAAATCAATGAAGAAATAGACCCAAATATATACAGTCATTTAATTTTTTTACAAAAGTGCTAAAATAATGAGATAAAGACAGTTTTTCAACAAATGGGAAATTTGGACATCTCAAGTTTTACCTGGCATAATATACAAAAATTAACTCAAAATGAACCACAAGCACAAATATGGGAGCTAAAACTAAGAAATTTTCAAATGAAAATATATGTTATTGCAACAAAAGCCAACTATTTGGAAATACAATAATCCAAATATTTTGAAAAACTGTGGTATAATACAATATAGTGATAGGTTTAATAACTACTATAGAATAGTAATGAACGAAACACTATTTCAAGATATATGAATAACTTTAACCAAATATGACAATCTATTACTTCTGCTCTTGAAAATAGTGTGTATATATATATA
>NW_006922244.1:427272-429523 GCF_000298275.1 Orycteropus afer afer
GCTAAATTGGATGGAAGAATCGGCAGGATAAATGAGCTGAACAGAAGATTTCAAAGAGCAGCTCAAGCAGACAAAGTCAATTATTATAATGAAATGTGCAAGACCTGAAGTTAGAAAACCACAAGGGAAGAACACACTTGGCATTTCTCAAGGTGAAAGAACTGAGGAAAAAAATTAAGCCTCAAATTGCAGTATTGAAAGATGCTATGGGCAATGTGTTGAATGGTGAAGGAAACATCAAAAGAAGATGGATGGAATACACAGAGTCATTGTACCAAAAATAATTAGTGGATGATCATCCATTTCAGGAGGTGGCATATGATCAAGAACCAATAGTATTGAAGGAAGAAGTCAAAGCTGCACTGAAGGAATTGGCAAAAAAACAAGGCTCTGGGAATTGACAGAATACCCACTGAGATGTTTCAAGAAATGGATGCCCCACTGGAGGCACTCACTTGGTTATGCCAAGAGATTTGGAAGACAGCTACCTGGCCAACTGACTGGAAAAGATCCATATTTCTACCCATCCCAAAGAAAAGTGATCCTACAGAATGTGGAAATATTGAAAAATATCATTAATATCACACGCAAGTAAAATCTTATTGAAGATAAATCAAAAACAGCTGCAGCAGGATATTGACAGAATTTCCAGAAATGCAAGCTGGATTCAGAAAAGGATGTGAAGTGAGGGATATTATAGCTAATGTTTGATGGATTTTGGCTCAAAGCAAAGAATACAAGGAAGATGTTTATTTGTATTTTATTGACTATGCAAAGGTATTCAATTGTGTGGATCATAACAAATTGTGGATAACATTGAGAAGACTGGGAATTCCAGAACACTTCATTGTACTCATGACAAAGCTGTACGTAGACCAAGAGGCTGTCATTCTAACAGAGCAAAGGGATACTGCATAGTTTAAAATCAGGAAGAGAGTGTGTCAGGGTTGTATCTTTTCACCATACTTATTCAATCTGTATGCTGAACAAATAATCCGAGAAGCTGGACTACATGAAGAAGAACATGGCATCAGCATTGGAGGAAGCCTCATTAACAACCTGAGATATGTAGATGACACAACTTTGCTTGCTGAAAGTGAGGATGGCTTGGAGCAGTTACTGAAGAAGATTAAAGACTACAGTCTGCAGTATGGATTACATCTCAATATAAAGAAAATAAAAATCCTCACAACTGGACCAATAAGGATCATCATGATAGATGTAGAGAAGATTGAAAGTGTCAAAGACTTTATATTGCTTGTTTCTACAATCAATGCAAATGGAAGCAGCAGTCAAGACATCAGAAGATGTATCACATTGGGCAAATCTATTGCAAAAGACCTCTTTTAAGTTCTGAAGAGCAAAGATATCTCCTTGAAGACTAAAATACACCTGACGTAAGACATGGTATTTCTAATTGCCTCATATGAGTGTGAGAGCTGGACAGTGAATAAGGAAGACAAGAAATGTTGATGCTTTTGTGTTGTGGTGTTGGTGAAGAATGCTGGAAGTACTGTGGACTGCTTAAAGAACTAACAAATCTGTCCTGGAGGAAGGGCAACTGGAATGCTCCTTGGAAGAGAGAATGGCCAGACTTCATCTCACTTACTTTGGTCACATTGTCAGAAAGGACCATTCTCTGAAGAAGGATGTCATGCTTGGTAACATGGAGGGTCAATGAAAGAGAGTAAGGGTCTCAACAAGATGGATTGACATAGTGGCTGCAGGGATGGGGCTCAGGTATTGTAGGGATTGTGAGGCTGGCACAGGATGGGCAGTGTTTTGTTCTGTTGTGCATAGGGTCACTATGAGTTGGAGATGACAACAGCACATAACAACAAATGTGTCAGTTAGCATAGATGATTTTCATAGTAGCATATCATCTAACTGTGCATTATTTCTGCAACTGTAGTGAAAGGGCATTTAAGCCTTGTACTGAAACAATTATTAACCTAACTGTTTTAATTTACAGTTGACTTACACATTTCTTCTTAATTGGTAAAGCTGCCAGTAACCAGTTGCCATCAAGTTGATTTCAACTCATTGTGACCACTTATGAGTCAATACTTCATGAAAATTAAGATTCTTAAAATTGAAGCTTTTAATCACTATTAATTCAGAATCCTATGGCTTAATTCTTCTTCTTCCTTTTTTTTTTTTTTTTTTAATTGTGATTTGGGTGAAGATTTACAGAGCAAATTAACTTTCCATACAGCAGTTCACATATACTTTGTCTCATGTCATTGACCAC
>NW_006922244.1:430663-437515 GCF_000298275.1 Orycteropus afer afer
CATGGTTTAAAATCAGGAAGGGAGTGTGTCAGGGTTGTATCCTTTCCCCACATTTATTCAATCTATATGATAAGCAAATAATCTGAGAATCTGGACTATATGAAGAAAAACATGGCATCAGGATTGGAGGAAGAATCATTAACAACCTGAAATGCACAGATGATAGAACTTTGCTTGCTGAAAGTGAGGATGACTTGAGGCACTTACTGACAAAGGTTGAAGAATACAGTCTGCAGTATGGATTACATCTCAATATAAATAAAACAAAAATCCTTGCAACTGGACCAATGAGCAACATCACAATAAATGGAGAGAAGATTGAAGTTGTCAAAGAACTCACATTGCTTGGTTCTACAATCGATGCCAGCAGAAGCAGCAGTCAGGACATTAGACGAAGTGTAGCACTGGGAAAGTCAACCGTGATGGAACTGTTTCAAGTGCTGAGGAGCAAGGATGTCTCCTTGAGGAATAAGGTGGGCCTGTTGGAAGCCATGATATTTTCAATCACCTCATATGCATGTGAGAACTGGACAATGAATAAGGAAGACCGATGAAGAGTTGATGCTTTTGAGTTGTGGTGCTTGCAAAGAATGCTGAAAGTACCATAGACTGCTAAAAAGAACTAACAGATTTGTCCTGGAAGAAGTGCACCTGAAATGCTCCTTGGAAGTGAGAATGGCCAGACTTCGTCACACCTATTTTGGTCATTTTGTCAGAAGGGACCATTCCCTGGAGAAGTATGTCATGCTTGGTAGGGTGGATGGTCGACGAAAGAGGGGGAGGCCTTCAACGAGATGGATTGACACGGTGGCCGTGATATGGGCTCAAGTATAGCAGGGATCATGGAGCTGGTGGGGGATTAGGCGGTGTTTCCGTCTGCTGTGCATGTGGTTGCTATGAGTCGGAAATGACTCGATGGCACCTAACGATAAGAACAACAAGAAACTGATTTTCTGAAGATAACATTGAGGGAATTTGCAGGGATCTCTGAAGTAATCTGGATTTTTCCCAGTTCTAAACAAGGATTAACACTAACCATGCATATGTTTGTTGTGAAATCTAAAGATCTCTTGAAGTTGCATCTTTCTTCCCATTCTTTGAGGTTCTGTAGATAAATAAAAGATGTGCACTGTCTTTGGCTGGGTTTTCTAGAGAAGCAAAGCCAGTGAAGCTTCTATATATATTTAAATAGAGAGTGTATATATATATATATATATATATATATATATATACACACACACACACACACACACATATATATATATATATATATACATATATACATATATATATATATACACACACACACATACATAGAGAACTTATATGTATATATATATGTGTGTGTGTGTGTGTGTGTGTAGAGAGAGAGAAATTATGGTGTGTGTGTGTGTGTGTGTGTGTAGAGAGAGAGAGAGAGAAATTATGTCAGGGAAATGGCTTACTCAGTTGTGTTGTTGTTAATTGCCATTGAGTCAGCTCCTACTCATAGCAATTCTGTGTCTAACAGAATGAACCACTTTCTGGTCCTGTGCCAGCCTCACAATCCTTGCTATATCTGAGCCCACTGTTGAAGCCACTGTGTCAATCCATCACATTGAGGGCCTTCCCCTTTTTCACTGACCCTCTACTTTACCAAGCATGATATTCTCCATGGAATTGTCCCTTCTGACAACATAAGCAAAGTAGGTGAGGTGAGATGAAGTCTGGCCAGTCTCACTTCTAAGGAGCATTCTGGCTCTACTTCTTCCAGGACAGATTTGTTCATTCTTTTGGCAGTCCATGGGACTTTCAATATTGTTTGACAACACCACAATTCAAAGGCATCAACTCTTCTTCAGTCTTCCTTATTCACTGTCTAGCTTTCACATGTATTTAAGGTAATTGAAAATACTTTAGTTTAGGTTAGGTGCACTTAATTCTTCAAAGAGACATCATTGCTCCTCAGCACTTTAAAGAGGTCTTTTGCAGCAGATTTGCCTAGTGCAATATGTCATCTGATTTCTTGACTGCTGCTTCCATTGATGTTGAATGTGAAAGCAAGTAGTATGAAATCTTTGACTTCTATCAGTTGTAGAGTCTGGCAAGTCCCAAGTGTGTGGGTCAAACATCAAGCTGGAAGCGTCTGATGATTCACACAGCTGTAGGGGCTGACAAAGCCAAGACTGACAGGCAGTGGAGCAGGCTACCGGATTCACTGGATGATGTATCTAAAACTAGCAGGTAAAATGACAGATTGTTGGCTCACAGCCTTCAAAGACAACAACCTTAATGTTGGCAGACAATATGGCAGGATAATGGTTCAGCTCCAACAACTGGAGATGATGATGAGCTAGATGCAGTACCAAGATCCAGAATAAAGCCAGAGTGTGTTCCCAGAATATTCATACATGTACTATGTATGGACATAGAAAACTCCCTTTCAACTGAGTGCCTGTTCATAGAGCATCACATCATGGAGGTGATTATATTACAACTACATAAAACACTTAGAATCATGGTCCAGCCAAATTGACACAAAACCTTAACTATGATATGCACCTTGAGACTAAGAAAGTGCTTGAAACTCATGGAACTGATGTCTTCTGTAAAATTTATAGTATTAATCAACCATTTGTAGAACATATAGTTTAAGTTGATTTTCCGGTTTAGGAATAAATTTAAGTTACTTCTCTAACTGGTTTCTTTTTTGTCTATTGAGGTTGTAGGTATGTATATAGTTTGGGCTCTACTACTTATTAGGTTGGGTAAATGACTTAACTTTTCTAAACCTGCAATGATATTTGTTAAATGGAGATGATATCATAATTTACTTTGTAAGATTGTTGTAAGAATTAAATAAGAATGTATGTAAAGCCTTTAGCACATTTGCTGATATGTAATAAGTGTCCTTTCTGTACAACAACTGTGGTATGAGTTTCACATAATTCTTATCTAATAAAATATGATATGCTATTTTGCATATATTAATATGTGAACAAGATTTGTTTACATTCTCATTTAATACAACATTATATATATGTGTGTATATATATATATATATATATATATATATATATATATATATATATATATATACACACACACACACACACACATACACATACAGGAAGTAAGGTAAGGAAGGAAAGATTTCCTATGTCATGAAAATGGTTAAGTACTAGGCTATTAATCTAAATGTTGTTGGTTGTGATGGCTCAGAAGAAAGGCCTGGCAATCTTCTTCTCAAAGGTCACAGTCATTGAAACCCCAGTTCTACTCTAACACACATGGGGTCACTCCAAGTTGAAATCAATTTGATGACAACTGATTTTTTGGTTTGTTTTGTATCAAATGATCCATGGATACCCCTCAGGTACAGACTGTCATATTTTTGACATTAGTTCCATGAATACTATATTCTAAGCACCCAACCTAATAAACTACAAACCTGGGACCAGCCACCTTTGAAATATGTTATGCAACCTTTCATGTATAGGACAGAGGCAAATTTCCTCACTCTTCTACACAGGAGAGAACCTGCCAGGCACAGAAGTCACAGGCTGCTAGCAATCACTCCAGAATGGGATGAGACTAGGCCTTTTATAAATCGACAAGTAACGCACATGTGCATGATAATCATTCACAGAACAATTTGGCCTATGCATCATGGGAAACCAATATTATCCAGCAAAAATTGTGGGACCCAAGAGAGACAATTAGCTATCTATTGATAAGAAGGACTGACTCATATTCAACGTGGCATGGGATGTTTTGTATTGGGTCAGGACCATGGAATATGCTCAATAAATCATCAGCAAACTGAGTTTTGTTGAATTCACAACTAATTCTCAGGTTTACAGAGGTTTTTTTAGGGTTAATGTGGTTGTAGATAAAACTTTTATTCCAGCTTTTACATAATAACAGTTCTTTCATGATGATCAAGAATAGTATATGGCCCTGGAATCAATTTATTCAAATATAAACTTCATTCAAATTTAGTGAGTGGATTTTGGTACAAAAGAAAAGCAGTCAACTTTTCATTGAACTCATAGCCTATACTAGGTCCTGTGCTAAGTACTTTCATGTACTCTTGTTACTTAGTCCTGTAGAATAAGCTAACTGCTGTTAGCCGCACTTTTCAGTTGAAGGAATCTAGGCTCAAAGGATCATGTAGCTGGTAAGTGGCAAGGCAAGGAGTCAAATGTCAGTAATACTTCTGAATTCTTTTAGTCTTGCCTCCTTGTGCTTGGAAAGGAGTTCTTAAAAATAGAGCCTCCTTAGAAACAGAGAAAATACAAATAAATACTTGAGTTCCAAAGCTTAAATAATATACTTGTACATGCTGCAAATATATCCAAAGTTATTGTAGAACATACAAGGGGCAAAGTTATGGAAACTTCTTAGCTAAGACCAAGCACTATAAAGAAACAAGTCACTGGGCTTGTAGATTTGGAACCACAATGTCAGGGGACATCAAGATCAATTGGCATAATGCAATTTATGAAGATATTGTTCTACATCCTACTTTGGTGAGTAGTGACTACTTGGCCCCAAAAGCTTGCAAGTGGCCATCTAAGATGCAACTATTGGTTTCTCCTCATCCAGATTAGAGAAGAGTGAAAAAAGTCAAAGACTCAAGGAAACTATGGGTCCAGAAAAACTAGATGGTGCTTGGCTACCACAACCTACCTCTATGACTGGCATTGCAATGGAAGGTCTTACACAGAGATGGAGAAAAGGAAATTAAGAACAAAATTCAAAATTGTAAAAATGACCAGACTTATTAGTATAATAAAGACTGGTGAAACTCCCAAAACTGTGGCCCTAAGACAACCTTCAAGCATGGAATTGAACTCAACCCTAGGGATCAAATTTTAGTCAAACAATAAGCCTATTAGATGAACACTAGCACTAGGGAGGAATGTACTTGTCAGTTTAATCAACTGTACCAGACCAAAAGGGTAGCATTTGTCCAAAAACAAAGCTCAGAAAGCAGGAGGGACAGGAAAGAAGGATAAAAGGAAACAGGGTATCCAGGGAGGAAGTGGGAAGAGTGTGGTTACATTGAGGGAACTGCAACCAATTTCACCAAACAAAATGTGTATAAATTGTTGAATGGAAAACTAATTTCCTCTGTAAACTTTCACCCAAACTATAATAACAACAAAGAGAACAAAACAAAAAAACAAAAGCTTGAATAACTTGTAGTTACTTATTTTACTCCTGGTGACACTTTTACATTTATAAGGTGAACTACAAACTCAAATTGACAAATAATTATTATTGAAAAAGTGAAATATCTTTAAAAATATATACACATATGTCCATAGATGTTCATGGCAATGTAAATTTAGAGTAAAAGTAAAAATTGCCTCATGAGGCATATTCTTTCATCTTCCCTATGTTTTCAAGCATAATTGCTCAAGTTTCTAAAGTTTTTCTATCAAACACCTACAGCAGAACATCTTGAATGCTCATTAAAAATGTAGATTTTAACATGAGCTTTATCTCACACTGGAAGAATCAGAATCTCTGGAGGTGGGGGATCCAAGAATTTGTACTTTTTAACAAGCACTCACTAAAAAATCTCCCTGCTGTCAAGTCAGATCCAGCTCATAGCGACCACTCCTTGGGTTTTCGAGGTACTATGGAGACAGATAGCCCAAACTTCCTTCTGAGGAATGGCTGGTGGGTTCGAATCACCAGCCTTCTGGTTAGCAGTGAAATGTCTTAGGCACTACTAGGTGATTTTTAAATATGCTTAAGTTGGAGAACTATTGTTTAGCTGAGTAATTCTCAAATCTGTGGTCATTTAGGGGAATTTAATAAAATATAGATACCTAGTGAAATAAGGAATATCATTGTTGATGTCACATGGATCTTGGCTGAAATCAGAGAATACTTGAAAGATATTTACCTGTGTTTTACTGATGATGCAAAGGCATTCAACTGTGTGGATCATAACAAATTATGGATAATATTGCAAAGAATTGGAATTCCAGAAAACTTAATTGTTCTCATGCAAAATCTTTACATACACTAAGAGGCAGCTATTAAAACAAAACTAGAGGGTACTGCATGGTTTAAAATCAGGAAAAGCATTCTTCAGGGTTGTATTCTTCCACCATACTTGTTCAATCTGTATACTGTGTCTCGGTTCTCTAGTGCTGCTATAACAGAAATACCACAAGTGGATGGCTTTAGCAAATAGCAATTCATTCTCTTGCAATTTAGGAGCATCAAAGTCTGATTTCAGAGTGCCAGATCTAGGGCCTGGGTGCAGGCCCCTCAACCTCGGACTTCAGCTCTACTTTTTGTTCCAAGCCCTATTGAAGCAAGCTAGAGGACACTGGCTGCTGAAGCTGAGGAACCCAAAAGCAATAGGTAAGTTCACACTATCAATCTCAAGATGGACAGGCAACATGGCAGGTCACTGGTTCAAGTCCAAGAACAATTCCCAAATCAGCAGACAATACAGTAAGCCACTAGCTCAAGTCTAGGAACTAGAGATGATGACTCAGTCAAAAACCTAGAAACCTTTCTCATATCTTCACCATATATACTGGAAGGAGGCCACACCCCAAAGGCAATTACTCTTTAACTGATTAGGTGCTCATAGCAGATTCCACCATAGAGATGATTACAATCTCATCATAGGGAATAACTACATCCACTTGTCAAACCACTCAAAACCACAGCCCAACCAAGTTGATAAAACAACCTTAAGTGCCACACTGAGCAAATAATTTGAGAGGCTCGATTATATGAAGAAGAATGTAGCATCCGGATTGAAGACTCATTAATAATATGTTGTTGTTGTTATGTGCCGTCAAGTTGGACCCGACTCATAGCGACCCCTCCTTGGGTTTC
>NW_006922244.1:437615-443181 GCF_000298275.1 Orycteropus afer afer
GCTCAGCCCACCTTTCTCTTCACCGTCTCTGTTTGTTTCCCAGCCACCGTGCACAGTCCTCTCTGCAGTCCATGGCTAGCAGGGTGATTTTTGGGTTAATTCATAGGTCCTACCACCACTTGGGAATCTCCAAGCCGTGTCATCTGTGCCATCAGAGACGCTCAGGCAGCTGCCAGACTGCAGCTCCGTGTGTCTCCTTTTTTAGTATTTTCACGCAAATTCTTCTGCTACTTGGGGTTTAGTCCACTTTTGTATCCTTCCCTTTAAGGCTCAGGGGCCCAAGATTATCTTCTGTGTCTGTGTTAATTGGTTTCCCTTTTCTTTGTGGAAGAGAGTCTGTGCAGTCCTTCTGCCTAGTCTGCCATCTTGCCAGAACTCTATGGCTTAATTCTTATAAACTGCTTTACTTTTATGAATTTAAGTAAATTGTTTTTCCTTTTTGCTTTTGGAATTGATTTTTTAAAATAACAGGATAAAAGGAATGACTTCTCTAAACTATTTATTGGGAGCTCTGGTAGCATAGTGCCTAAGGCACTTGACTGCTAACCAAAAGGCTGGTGTTTCAAACCCACCAACCACTCCTCGGAAGGAAGGTTGGGCAATCTACTTCTGTAGTGATACTGCCTTGGAAACCCAAGGAGGGGTCTCTATGAGTCGGGGCCAACTCCACGGCACATTACAACAACAACAACAAACTACTTATTTGTTTAAGCAGGCAATTAATTAGTCTTTGATCTATTTAAGGAAAAAAAAATCACTTTCAAATGTTTCTTTAGGAAACAAGTCTGGGTTTAATTTGTAAGAAATGCACACAGAAATTGAAAAAAAAATGAATGTCAGTCTTCTGCACTTCTTTTGCACTTTAAAAAAACTGCTGACACTTCTTTAAATCCAACCACTAAAAAGTTTTTTTTTTTAAAAAAATCTCTACTCACAGTCTCTAAGAATACATTAAAAGATCTTGAAATTATTTCTGTAAATTGTCTATGTTCCTTAATTGTGACATGCCCATTTAATTCTATTTATGTCATGAAAAACAATGAAAGATGCTTTAAAATGGATTAAACACAGTTTGAGTTCTTTATCTTTTCAATCTCTATAGAAGATTCGAACTCACCCCCAGTCATTGGGTAATGAATTGTTAGCATCTAAGATAAAATGATTTGCATGAATATCTTAAAACAATCTGCATGTATTTGTTTGCAGTCTTAGCTTGCCTGGAGAAGTGGAACAAACAACTAAGTAATGTTGACATAGGTAGCATCAGCTTTCATTTTTTATTTTTATGTATGTCTTGTTTGGGCTTTTCATAACAACTCAGAATTTTAAGCCCAAGAGAGTGCTGTATTATAGTTAAGCCTATATAAACAACATATAAAAGTTAGTTTCCTTGACCCTTTCACTGAAGAGGATTATGAAAGGGTTGCAGTGAATAGAGGAAGACAAGAAAGAAGGGAAGAGTACTATTAAAAGTATAAAGAGCTCTGGTTATGCAGTGGGTAAAGCATTTGTCTGCTAACCAGAAAGTCAGTGGTTCAAACCTACTAGCTGCTCTACAGAAGGAAGATGAGGCTATTTACATCTGTAAAGAAGCAGTGTGGCAGTGAACTCTCGGCTATATTCACTTTTCACTGTGCAAAATCATCTTTAGGGTATGACATACCATGCCCATTGACTTTGGCTCCATATTTTACAGGCCTCTGGGTTGATGTGGGGCCAGGGAACATACTCAGAAGGAGGCATTTGTAAGCAAGATAATTAATGCTCTTACAAGAGGTGGTGATCACAAAGCCCTTTTGTACGGAAGGGGAACAAGGCCATTTTTCACAATTTATCTGCATAGCAAAGAGGATATTTACATTCATCTGCTCTCAGTTAATAAATCATTGTGTCTGCCTAACAATAAAGGATGTCAATTTCCATTTTTTTTTTTTCACATCTAAAACTAAAACTTCATTTTAGTTTTCTCATGTTAGTCAATCATTCTATTATCAGATATGATCTATTTTGGATGGTGGGATCAATTCTATTTGGTTTGTAAGAAGTAAGTGCTTGCCCAAATTAATAATTACAACTGCCTATGTATAAGTTAAGGAGCTCTGGTAGCATAGTGCCTAAAGCACTTAACAGCTAACCAGAAGGCTGGCTGTTCAAACCCACCAGCCACTCCTTGAAAGGGAGATGGGGCAATCTACTTCCGTAGTGATACTGCCTTGGAAACCCAAGGAGGGGTTGCTATGAGTCAGGTCCGACTTGATGGAACATAGCAACAACAACAACATGTATAAGTTAAGGAGTTCTGGTGGCAGAGTGGACAAGGAGG
Source organism: Orycteropus afer afer (assembly GCF_000298275.1). Taxonomy (NCBI): domain Eukaryota; kingdom Metazoa; phylum Chordata; class Mammalia; order Tubulidentata; family Orycteropodidae; genus Orycteropus; species Orycteropus afer. The sequence continues at coordinate 439,939 of NW_006922244.1, forward strand.
CTAATGAGAAGGTCAGAGTTTCAAACCCACTAGCTGCTCCACAGAAGGAAGATGGGGCAATCTACTTCTGTAAGGATTTGCAGCCTTTGAAACCCAATATGCATCACTATGTTGTTCTTGTTGCTGTTGTTAGGTGCCGTAGCATTGTCTCTGACTCACAGAGACCATATGCACAGCAGAACGAATCACCACCTGGTCCTGAGGCAGCTCCATGATTCTTGCTATGCTTGATCTCATCGCCATTGCCACTGTGTCAATCCATTTCATTGAGGGCCTTCCCTCTTTCATCGACCCTCTATCTTAGCAAGCATGACATCCTACTCCAGGGAATGGTCTCTTCTGACAACACGACCAAAGTATGTGAGAAAAAGTGTGGCCATTCTTGCCTCCAAGGAGCATTCTGCAGCACTTCCTCCAGGACAGACCTGTTAGTTCTTTTAGCAGTCCACAGTACTTTCAACATTCTTCACCATCACCACACCTCAAAAGCATCAATTCTTCTTTGGTCTTCCTTATTCATTGTCCAGCTCTCACATGCATATGAGATGATTGAAAATGCCATAGCTTGTGTCAGGTGTATCTTAGTCCTCAAGGAGACATCTTTGCTCTTCAGCACTTGAAAGAGGTCCTTTGCAGCAGATTTGCCCAGTGCAAAGTCTGTTGTCCTGACTTCTGCTTCCATTGGCATCAACTGTAGAACCAAGCAATGTGAAGTCTTTGACAATATCAGTCTCTTCTCCATTTATTGCAATGCTGCTTATACGTCCAGTTGTAAGGATTTTTGTTTTCTTTTTATTGAGATGTAATCCACACTGCAGACTGTATTCTTAAATCTTCATCAGTAAGTATTTCAAGTTACCATCACTTTCAGCAAGCAAAGATGTGTCACCAGTGTATTGCAGGTTGTTAATGATTCTTCCTCCAATCCTTCTTCTTCATATAGTCCAGGTTTTTGGATTATTTGCTCAGCATATAGATTGAGTAAGTATGGTGAAAGGATACAACCTTGAAGAACTCCCTTCTTGATTTTAAACCTTGCAGTGTTCCCTTTTTCTGTTCAAACAACAGTCTCCTGGTCTATATACAGATTCCTCATCAGTACAATGAAGTGTTCTGGAATTCCCTTTCTTCTCAATGTTATCCACAATTTGTTATGATCTACACAATTAAATGCTTTTGCATAGTCAATAAAACACAAGTAAACATCTTTCTGGTATTCTTTGCTTTCAGCCAAGATCCATCTGACATCAACAATGATATTCCTCATTCCACATCCTCTTCTGAATCCAGCTTGCATCTTTGGAAGTTCTCTGTCAATATATTGCTGTAACCATTTTTTGAATTATCTTCAGTAAGGTTTTACTTGCATGTGATATTAATGATATTGTTCAATAATGTCCACATGCTGTGGTATCACCCTTCTTTGGAATGGGTAGAAATATGGATCCCTTCCAGTCAGTTGGCCAGGTAGCTGTCTTCCAAATCTCTTGGCATAGATGAATGAGTGCCTCCAGCAGGGCATCCATTTGTTGAAACATCTCAATGGTATTCTGTCAATTCCTGAAGCCTTGTTCTTTGCTAATTCTTTCAGTGAAGCTTCAACTTCTTCCTTCAATACCACTGGTTCTTGACCATATGCCACCTCCTGAAATGGATGATCATCTACCAGTTCTTTTTGGTACAGTGACTCTGTGTATTCTTTCCATCTTCTTTTCATGGTTCATGCATCATTCTATATTTTGCCCATAGAATCTTTCAATTATGACTATGAGTCAGAATTAACTCAATGACAGTGAATTTTTTGAATGAGATATGTATGTAATATCTTAATTGATTGGTGACTCTTTGATTTGTCTTCTATCATTCATTATTCAGCTCTTCTTTTCAAGGAACAGGCGGTTGTAAATCTGGCCATTCTTAGATACCCAAAAATGATGTATCTCCATTTTCTCTGCTAAGGTGAAATATGTGGCTCAGGGGTCTCGAATTAGGAGTAACGGCATTAATGAAAGGGACATTCAATAGGTGCTTATTAGCAGAGTGACTTCAGATATGTTACTTAAGCACTTTTCACCTCAGGTTTTTTACTTGTAAACATAGATAAATGTTGTTCTTGTCTCTTAAGGTTGTTATGATGATTAATGGAAAATGATGTACATAAAATATTAGGTAGTGCTTAGCACATAGTTTATAAGTGGTACTATTACAAACTGTGCTATTTATTAAATATTTATTATAATGTGTTAGGTATTTATTATTTATAATCATGCATAGAATGAAACAAAATAATAATTTTGTCTCTGAATTGCTCAAATTAATGGGTAAGTCAATTGGTAGCATTTGCATTAAGAAATCATAATTAAAAAAGTTCTAATAACAGAGAACTGATAGGAATGTGGTTTATAACTATTGATATTTGAATATGCTACGATATATACATTAGTAATTTTTACACTGCTACTGTTGCTATTTATTATTTTCATCTTAAACATTTTTTTTTTCCCACTGAATTTTTGTGGTATTCTATATATGTTAACAAATGTGTTCTCATTGTTGTTGTTTTTATATGCCATCAAGTTGGACCTGACTCATAGTGACCCCTCCTTGGGTTTCTGAGGCAGTATCACTATGGAAGTAGATTGCCCCATCTTCCTTTTGAAGAGTGGTTGGTGTGTTTGAACTGCCAGCTTTCTGGTTAGCAGTCAAATGCCTTAGGCACTACGCTACCAGAGCTCCCATGTTCTCATTAGGGGATATTAATTTTCAACCAGAGTCTGAATAAAATGCTAAGTATTCATTAAGTAAGTCATGGTGACTTTGAAGAATATTTGGGCAGAGTCAAAATGCTTTGGTACTATTTTCTCAAATTTTACTCAACAAAACTTATTTCTGTAGCACCTAAATGATGTGATATGGAAAATCAAGAACAATAAACCTCCATTGTTTCAGTGTTAGAAGTAATGTAGGTGAATGGGGAGCAGTACCTGCTCCTACTAAGGATTCACTTTCTTCTTGTGCCTTGGTAAGATCATCCTGAAGTAAAAGCTGAAATTGGAGTTCTTTAGGATTAAAACAGTATAAAAATCAGAGTCAGTCATTTTTTTTTTTATACTAATAACTCTTGTTGTTGTTGTTGTTGTTATGTGCTGTCGAGTTGGCCCCGACTCATAGTGACCCCTCCTTGGGTTTCCAAGGCAGTATCACTACGGAAGTAGGATTGCCCAACCTTCCTTCCGAGGAGTG
>NW_006922244.1:443281-443770 GCF_000298275.1 Orycteropus afer afer
AAATAAAATGACATTTCTTTGGGCGAATCTGTTACAAAAGATATCTTTAAAGTGTTAAAGAGCAAAGATTTCACTTTGAAGACTAAATTGTACCTGATCCAAGCCATAGGATTTTCAATCTCCTTATATGCATGCAAAAGCTGGACAATGAATAAAGAAAACCAAAGAAAAATTGATGCACTTGAATTATTGCATTGGTAAATAATATTGCATACACTATGGACTACCAGAACAACAAAGAAATCTGTCTTGGAGGAAGTACAGAGGAAATGCTCCTTAGAAGTGAGAAGGGCCAGATTTTGTCTCTCATACTTTGATTAAGTTATCAGCAGTTACAGTTCCTAAAGAAGGATATCATGTTTAGTAAAGTAGAGGTCAGCAACAGAGGAAGACCATCAATTATATGGATTGACACAATGGCTACAACAACAAGTTCAAGCATAGCAACAATTGTGAGAATGGTGGAGGACTGGGCAGTGTTTCGTTCTG
>NW_006922244.1:444064-444655 GCF_000298275.1 Orycteropus afer afer
TCCTTGGGTTTCCAAGGCAGTATCACTACGGAAGTAGGATTGCCCAACCTTCCTTCCGAGGAGTGGCTGGTGGGTTTGAACTGCCAGCCTTCTGGAACTCTAGAGATAGAAAAATGTTATTTTTAATTTACACAAGTCAAAACTTCAGTTTGCTTTGATCACATTAGATCACATCACAACATCTTAAATTAGCATAGTGTTCAAAACTTTCAGTGCTACTTCAATTTCATTATGTGAGTTGCTTTGTACCATTTTCAACGAAATGATGATCTACTTTAGTCTAGTTTTTATTATTTGGTGGAAGGCTATCAAAGTAAGGACAGACTTGTTTTTCTTTTTCATGTTAAGTATACAGCCAGAAAGAACAAAAATATTTTCAAGTTAAAGAGTTCTTGTAACCTAATTGAAAACTTCAGGCTAAATACTGGGAACACAGTAGTTGACTGTTCTAAACAAACACTGAATCAAACACTTGAAAACAGATTCTAGTAGACTTTAAAAAGTAATCTGGCTATAATCAATATAGGTATGAGGAGACACATAAAAGAAAATTAAAGAAGGAAATACTCTGAAATGAACAGAAAAAAAAAA
>NW_006922244.1:446254-448203 GCF_000298275.1 Orycteropus afer afer
AACAGATCTGTCCTGGAGGAAGTGCAGCCAGAATGCTCCTTGAAAGCAAGAATGGCCAGACTTCATCTCACCTATTTTGGTCATGTTGTAAGGAGGTACCATTCCCTGGAGAAAGATGTCATGCTTGGTAGGGTGGAGGGTCGATGAAAGAGGGGGAGGCCTTCAATGATATGGATTGATACGGTGGCTGCAATGATGAGCTCAAGTATAGCAGGGATTGTGGGGCTGGCACGGGATAGGGCAGTGTTTCGTTCTGCTGTGTGTGGGGTCGCTATGAGTCGGAAACAACTTGACGGCACTTAACAACAACAACAACATGCATCAGAACTGACTTCATAAAACCTAATGACAACAATAGTCCTGGCTCAAGAGAATCTCAGAATTTGTAAGAGTTGTTGTTGTTAGGCGCCGTCGAGTCAACTACGACTCATAGTGACCCTATGTACAACAGAATGAAACACTCCTCAGTCCTGCACCAGCCTCAAAACCCTGAGACCATCATTGCAACCACTGGGTCAACCCATCATGTTGAGGGCCTTCCCATTTTTGATGACCTTCCACTTTACCAAGCAAGCTATCCTTTTTCAAGGAATGGCCCTCTTCTGACAACATGATCAAAGTAGTTGAGATAAAGCCTAGCCACTCTTACTTCTAAGGAGTATTCTGGCTACGCTTTTTCCAGGAAAAAAATTTTAGTTCCTCTGGCAGTTCATGGTATTTTCAGTATTCTTCACCAACACCACAACTGAAAAGCACCAACTCTTCTTCAGTCTTCCTTATTCATCGTCCAGTTTTCACATGCTTATGAGGCCATTGAAAATACCATGGCTTGTGTTAGGTGCACCTATGTCTTCAAAGAGACATCATTGCTCTTCAGCACTTTAAAGAGGTCTTTTGCAGCAGATTTTCCCAGTACAATACACCTTCTAATTTCTTGACTGCTGCTTCTGTTGGCATTGATTGTGGAACCAAGTAATACGAAATCTTTGACAATTTCAATCTCTCTCCATTTATCATGGCGCTGCTTATTGGTCAAGTTGTGAGGATTTTTGTTTTCTTTATATTGGGGTGTAATCTATACTGCCGACTGTAGTCTTTAATCTTCATCAGTAAGTGCTTCAAATAATCTTCATTTTCAGCAAGTAGTTGTGTCATCTGCATATCACAGGCTGTTAATGAGTCTTCCTCTAATCCTGATGCCACGCTCTTTTCATATGGTCCAGCTTCTCAGATTACAGACTGAGTAAGTATGGTGAAAATATACAACCATGATGCATTCCCTTTTTGATTTTAAACCATGCAGTATTTCCTTGTTCTTTTCAAACGACAGCATTCTGGTCTATGTATAGGTTCATCATGAGCACAATTAAGTGTTTTGGAATTCCCATTTTTCTCAAAGTTATCCAAAATTTGTTATGATCCAGACAATCAAATACTTTTGCATAGTTAATAAAACACAAGTAACTATCTTTCTGGTATTCTTTGCTTTCAGCCAAAATCCATTTGGTGTCAGCAATGATATCTCTCATTCTATGCCTTCTTCTCAATCCAGCTTGCATTTCTAGAAGTCCTCTGTCAATGTACTTCTGAAAACATTTTTGAATTATCTTCAGCAAGATTTTACTTGTGTGTGATATTAGTGATATTGTTTGATAATTTCCATATTCTGTTGGATTACCTTTCTTTGCAATGGGTATAAATATGGATTTCTTCCAGTCAGTTGGCCAGGTAGCTGTCTTGTAAGGGTAGGACCCAGATATTTGTATGTTTAAAAATTGTGTAGGTGATTCCAATGTAGAACCAGGATTGCACACTTGAAAGTAGGCACTATGGTATTTAATAGGGGACAAGTCTTTTGGTGCCACAAAACATTGAACATGCTCAATAGTAAACAGAAATTTTGGCACCTTGCAAGTAAAGCTAGTTCTTCTTCTTCTTTTTTTTTTTTT
>NW_006922244.1:449803-460099 GCF_000298275.1 Orycteropus afer afer
CTGCTAACCAGAAGGCTGGCGGTTCAAACCCACCAGCCACTCCTCGGAAGGAAGGTTGGGCAATCCTACTTCTGTAGTGATACTGCCTGGGAAACCCAAGGAGGGGTCACTATGAGTCGGGGCCGACTCAACAGCATATAACAACAACAACAACAACTAATAACACACTCATTGACCCTAATCCTAAACAGAGTCACTTATGTGTTCAGCATCATCAGGACACTTTTAGACACCTATGGTGACACTATTCTATTATCATGTTATGCATACATATCTTTTGACCCACATGTTGCAAGTATCTTTTAGTTCATAAGTATTTTAACTTTGATATATTTTTTTTTCATTTTCTACCTTAAAGCTTTTCATTTTGACTTATACGACGCAATAACTTTTTATTTCCCAAGTTTTATTTTTGATATAATGCAAAAAAAGAACTGTTTCCTGCCTCATGATAACTTACATTTTTATCTATTATTTTCCCCAATATTTTATTGTAAAAAAAATTTAAATAGAAAAGTTGGTGGGGGGGACCACAGTGAAAACCTATATCCCCATCCCTAGATTTTCTATTACCATATAAACAACTAAAGGGCACTTATGTACTTCCAGTTTTCTTTTTTTTACATATTTATCAATATTTCCATTTTGCTATCCATTAAATTAGAATCTATTTTTATACATTTCAAAATAAATTACAGCTATCAATTACTTCTCCTAAATACTTCAGTGTGCATACTGTGTTTTAAAATATCTTTTTTTTTTTTTATTTTTACATGTTGTATTAGTTTCCAAAGGAGCTCTGATGTTGCAGTGGTTAAAGCATTCATCTGGTAAGCAAAAAGTCAGCAATTTGAACCCAATAGCTGCTCTGTTGGCAAAAAGATGAGACTGTCTGCTTCTGTAGAGATTTGCAGACGTGGGAAGCCTATGAGTCAGTTCTACTCTCTCCTATAGGGTTGTTATGAGTCAGAATTTATTCAATGGCAGTGTTTTTTTTCTTTTCCTTGAAGAGTTTTTAGTTTGCTATGGCTGCTGTTTGAATTACTACAAAATGGATGACTTATAACAACACAAATTTATTCACTTACAATTGAAAATGTCAAAAGCTCAAAATTAAAACTCAGTGTGGTGGCAGGGCTAGTTCCCTTTGGAGGCTCTAGAGGAGACTTCAGTTCCATGCCTTTTCTTGCTTCTGGAAATTGCCTAGATTACTGGGCTTGTTACTCCTTCCCCATATAAATTCCTTCCTCCTGTCTCATTCTTCTATTCTATCGTCAAATCTTGCTCTATTTCCATCTTACAAGGATATTCATCATTCATTGAAGGCCCATGCAGATAATTCAGGATAACCTCCCCATATCAAATTCCTGAGTTTAATTGCATCTACAAACTCTCTTTTGCCTCATAAAGTAACATTCACAGGTTCTAGAGATTAGGACCTAGATATCATTGGGGCTATAATTCAGCCTACTACACATGCAAACATTCATTTCATTTTTTTTTAATAGCATAAGGAAAGAATCTGATTTAGTTTTTTTTCCCCAAACAATTAAAAAATCCAAATGTAAATGATGTAAATAATTAATATTTTCCAAATTTAATTGAAATGTATTAATCATGTACTAAATTCTTCATGTTTTATTCATACATTGAACTCTCCTAATTACTAATGACAATATATGGCAATAATTTTGTTTATGGAATCTAATACTAGAAGATTTTTTGTTTTTTATTGTGATTTGGGTGAAAGATTACAGAGCAAATTCATTTTCCATACAGCAGTTCATACACATTTTGTTTCATGACCTTGACTGCAACTTCCCACAATGTAACAACTCTCTTCCCACTTCCTTCCTGTAGTTACCTCTTCCCCTGCATCCTTCCCTTCCATGCAGTGCCCCCCAAACACCCAGCCTTCTCCCTGTGCGTATACTGCCTTTCTGTTCTCCCATGAGTAATCTCTCTAAGGAGCATATCTACCTGATATTCAGCCCATATGCTGGCCTTTTATTTGGCTGGAAGTCACAGGAGTGAACTCAGTTCCAGACCTGAAGAGCAGCTAAGGGCCTCAGGGGTTTCATCAGGCTCTATCAGACCAGCAAGCCTGTTTTTTTTTTTTTTTCTTTTTTTTGTAATTTGGAGTTTTGTTCCACGTTTTTCTCCCACTCTATCCAGGTTTTCCTACAGACCCCCCTCCGAGTGGTTGACAATGGTAGCTGGGCACCATCTAGTTCTTCTGGTCTCATGGCCATACAGGCTGAGGATCACATGGTTCACCAGTCCCTTGGACTGATTGTTTCCATGATTATTAGGTTTTCTTCATTCTTCTTTGCTCTGGACGAGGAGAGACCCATTGGTGCATCTAGATGGCCACTTGCAAGCTTTTAAGATCCCAGTCACTACTCACAAAAGTAGGATGTGGAACTATGTTTTTGTGTAAGAAGTCTAATAGTAGACGATTTCATTAGAAAAATTTCTTTAAGTTGGAAAAAGAAAGCGTGGTAGTTAAAGAATGTCAACTTGGCTGGGCCTGGTTGAGTGACTGGGCAGCTGGATGTAGTTTTTCCCCATGGTGAGACTGGTAATTAACTCCATGGTGGAATCTACTGGAGCAGCTAAGTAGCTGCTGTAGGGATGTAGGCTTCTTCCAGTCTATACGAAGCAGCTTTGAGGAAGGTCTCCAGCTTTTTGGCATGCTTGAACCCTCCATGTAGCCAAGTCGTTGTTCAACAGCCTGCCATGCCCTGCCAATCTTGGGACTTTTTCTGGACTTGAATTTGTGGCCTGGCATGTTATTTGGTGATATTGAAACAGAAGGGAAACCAAGCAGCACTCAGGAAGAGAGAAGTAGGCAGATTTATTCACGCTAGTGGACCAGCTGGTGCTAGTGCACTAAAACAGCTGGCCCCGAAGATAAGGTCTTTGGGGTTTTTACAGGGTCTGTAGGCTCGTGTGCAAGACTAGATGGGGTTGTGGTGGCAGTCTAGGCAGGAAGGAGTTTTGAGCTGGGTACAGCTTGGGCTGGGTGCTGGGTGCAAAAGAGGAATTTCCTAGCGAGGAAGGGGAAACTGATGGGGGAGGGTAGCTGATGTGAGCATTAAGGAGAGCTTGGGGGGCTTTTTCTTCTTCATTACCCCCTTTAATACCCTCCATCCTCATACAGGGCATGAGGATATGGAGAGGTATCACTCATGAGTCTCAGTCTGTTGAAGTTCCTGGTATCCCTGGAGGGCTAGGATTCGGGTGGTGTTTTTTTTTTTTTACTAGGATGTTTTCTAGTCCTCATTGGAGTGCCCAGAAGATGACTGGACCTATCATTATTAGGATGAGGATCCCCAGAAATGGTCCAAGTACAGGCAGTATCCAAGGGAGCCAGGATGACATGAGATTCCATGCGGCTACTTGTTCCTTCCATCTTTGCTAGATGCGATTTCGGATTTCTGCAGCCTTAGTAGTTACAATGTTAGACTGGTTTATGAAATAACAACATTCCTCCCCCAATGCCTGACATACCCCCCCCCCTTCAGCAAAAAAGGAAATCCAACACTCTCTGATTTTGTAAAACAATGGCTGCTAATGAGTTGATTTCATCCTGTAAGGTGATGATGGTGTCAGCAACTGTTTCCATATCCTCATTTACTGCCTTGGATGCTCTCTGATAATTTACCATGGAGGAGGTCAGGCCACCAGTTCCAGCTGCTAATCCTGCAAGAGAAAGAACCCCCACAGCTGCCTCTATGGCTCATTTCATGTGGGTTGTGTGTGATAGGAGCATGCCTTGTTCCTCCAGAATTAGAGGTTAGAATTTTTCTTCAGACATTACATGATAATCTGGGAAGGTGTATGTTGCAGTGCAGGTTAAGTCCTTAGGCAGGCATCTATAAATCCTATTGTTGTGACACCAAAAGAAAGATCCATTGGATAAACATTGCCTCTGGTTTAAGGTCTGGGTACAATTACAAGAGAGAGAGGTATTTAAGTGGGTGGATTCGTATGTCCAGCATTGTGCTACTGTTTTGTTGAGGAGAGACACTTCAGGTAGGGTTATTGATAAGGAAGAGTTTGTAGGAGGAGAGAGGTCAGTTGTGTTTATAGGGACAGAGATGGCTACACATGGGGTAGAGATGAAAGAAGTGCAGACCCAGCAGGGTTTGGAAGAGTTCTGGAAGGAGTTTCCTAGAATCTCTAACAAGTAGGATAATGGCTTGCTCAGGAGTTTTGTTTTATTTTGGGAAAAATTGGTCGGTAATGTTTTTCTGGTGCATGAGCCTTTTTACTGGCCTTGGTAACTTTCTCCCTAAGTGGGACTATATTTTTGTCATGAAAATCCCTTTATTTCTACTCCTCCTATAATGACTTTGGTTACAATATGGTTCTTGCCAAGATAGGCTTCCCTTTGGTCTCTTGTCATTGCTTCTATTTTTAGGTTTTCAAGGAGTTCCTGGCCTATTTTTCTGAGCTTTCTCAAAGCTTCTGCATCTGGGGGTTTGAATCCCCCTTCTATGAGTATTGTTGTTGTTGTTGTTATGTGCCGTCGAGTCAGCCCTGACTCATAGCGACCCCTCCTTGGGTTTCCGAGGCAGTATCACTACGGAAGTAGATTGCCCAACCTTCCTTCCGAGGAGTGGCTGGTGGGTTTGAACTGCCAGCCTTCTGGTTAGCAGTCAAGTGCCTTAGCCACTACGCTACCAGAGCTCCCTCTATGAGTATAGGTAAGAAAATAATAAGAGAAAGGACAGTTAATACATGAATAAAGTTCCAGGTTTGCATGATGTAAGGGGGAAGTGGGGTTAAATTTCTTAATTCTATTAAATCTTGCCTATAATGTATAACAGCTTAACCCAGTGAAGACAAAACATGTAAAAATATAACAAAGTCCAAGAAGAATCTTTTGTACAATGGTCCAGTCAGATGGAGCAACAGCTGCTAGTCCACAGGTGAAGATACTAATTACAGGCAAATAAAGAGGAAAAAGGACCAATTGCCTCATATGCATGTGAGAGCTGGACAATGACTAAGGGAGACTGAAGAAGAGTTGATGCTTTTGAGTTGTGGTGCTGGCGAAGAATGCTGAAAGTACCATGGACTGCTAAAAGAACTAACAGATCTGTCCTGGAGGAAGTGCAGCCAAAATGCTCCTTGGAAGCAAGAATGGCCAGAATTCATCTCACCTACTTTGGTCATGTTGTCAGAAGGGACCATTCCCTGGAGAAGGATGTCATGCTTGGTAGGGTGGAGGGTCGACGAAAGAGGGGGAGGCCTTCAACGAGATGGATTGACACGGTGGCTCCGATGATGGGCTCAACTATAGCAGGGATTGTGGAGCTGGCACGGGATCGGGCAGTGTTTCGTTCTGCTGTGCATGGGGTCACTATGAGTCGGAAACAACTTGATGGCACCTAACAACAACAACAACAGGTTGCTTTCTGGTGCAGAAGTTTCCCTGGTTGTCCAGTTAGGGGACGACAGGTCCATTTATCCTCAGGCTCTGGATCCTATGGGGCTGCAGGTTTAGCTCCACTGTGATGAACCCAAGCTTCAATTCCTGCAACCTTAATGGCAGTTGGGGTGGTTAAAATTACAGTATAAGGCCCATCCCATTGGGACTGCAGAGGTTCTGCTTTCCACTTTTTCACCCAAACCTGGTCCCCTATTTTTATATGATGTACCGGGTTAGTGAAGGTGACAGGAATTCTTTCATGGATATATCTCATCAGTTTACCCATTGTCTGTCCTAGAGCTTGTACCTGATTAGCCTGCTTTATTTCACCCCATTCATATAAAGATTGTATTTTTGGTATGATGGGTGGGGGTCACCCAAACAGTTTCTCAAAGGGGGACAGTTTGTGTGGCCTGGGGGTACATCGTATCTGGAGTGGGGTTAAGGGCATTAACTGGACCCAAGGGAGTTGTGTCTCTTGATGGAGTTTCATTAAATAGCTTTTCAGGGTCCTGTTGACTCTTTCAACCTTGCCTGAGCTTTGGAGTCTCCATGCAGTATGAAAGCTGGCCTATTGTCACTGTTTATAGACTTGGGCAGCCCAAACCTGGGAATAATCTCTTGTAATAAGTCTTTCATAACTTCTTGGGTTCGCTCTGTCCTTGTGAGAAATGCTTCAACCCAGCCTGAGTATGTGCAGACTAGAACTAGTAGATATTTTTATCCTTTCCAAGGGGGCAGCTTGGTAAAATCTACCTGTGAATCTTCAAAGGGAGTTTTCCCATAGTACTGCAGTCTTGGTGGTGGTACTAGCCCTCGCTTTGGATTATGTTTTTGGCATGTTATACACTTCTGGGAGGCTTGGGCACATAAACTGGTGACCCAGGTATAAATGTTTTCCCAAGGCCTCCTGCATCTTAGTTTTCCCCCAATGAGTTAGTTCATGCTGCTGCTTTACTAGAGGGAACTGAAGTGCTCTGGCACAAAGACTTATCCATCAGGTAGGACCCACCATCCCTTAGAGTTTGTGGTTGCTTTTTCTTGGACAGCCCACTGATTTTCCTTTTCCATATATACAGGATTAGGTGAGAGAATTGGGGCTAACGGTATTTGGGTTTCAACTAAGGGTTCCTGGTCTGATGCAGCTGCATTCCGGGCAGCCTGGTCTGCCTTGATTACCCTGTGACTCTGGAGAGGTGGATTTCTGGTGTCCTTTACAGTGCATGACTGACACATGCCGAGGTTTCCAGACTGCCTCTAACAGATGGAGGATTTTTTCTTTGTGTTTGATGCCTTTCCTTAGGCAGTCAGGAGTCTCCTTTCCTTGTAGAGAGCTCCATGGATGTGAAAGGTGGCAAAGGCATAACAGGAATCTGTACGGACATTCATGGATTTTCCTTCTGCAAATTCAAGGGCTCTAATGAGAGCCCACAGTTCTGCCCGTTGTGCTGACCATCCAGTGGGAAGCTGGTTGCTTTCTACAACCTGGGTATGTGTTTTTATTGCATATTCGGCTCGATGTTCTTTCCTTAGGATGTAGCTACTTCCATCAGTGTAGAGAGTCAAGTCTGGATTTTTGAGTGGCACATCAGTGAGGTCAGGCTGGCTAGCATATACAGTCTCTGTTTCCTCAGTCATGCTCAGGGGGGCTCTCTTCGGACGGGAGAAAAGTGGCTGGGTTTATTGTCTTCACAGCTTCCACAGTCAGGGCCGAGTTATTGAGCAACAATATTTGATATTGTGTGACCCAAGCATTGCTTAGCCAATGATGGCCTTTTGAATTCAATAGGGTGTGGACATTATGAGACACCTTAACATGGATAGGTTGGCCAAAGTTTAGTTTGTTGGCTTCCTTCACCAGCAGGACAGTAGCCTCAAGAGCCCTCAGACAGGGAGGCCAACCAGAAGCTACCAGGCCTAATTGCTTGGAGAGATAGGCTACCAGCCTCTGCCATGGACCCACAGTCTGAGTTAAAACTCCCAAAGTAACTTTATCCTTTTCATGCACAAAGAGATTGAAATCTTTATAAGTGTTGGGAACTCCGAGGGCTGGAGCTGCCGTTAGGGCCTCTTTTATGGATTCAAAGGCTTATGTCTGGCTTCCCCCCGCCCCCCCAGAAAAGGGATGCTCTCAGGTCCTTTGAGTAATTGGTAGAGTGGCTTTGCTAAGTTAGCAAACCCAGGGATCCAGATGCGACAACACCCTGCAGCTCCCAAGAATTCGTGGAAATGTCTTCAAGTTTTGGGGATAGGCAGGGAGGTTATCACTATTTTTTTTCAGTCCCAAGTGATCAGTGTCCTTTGGTTATAGTGAAACCTAGGTATTTCACTTGTGAGCAGCAAATCTGAGCCTTGTTCTGTGAGACCCAATACCCTTTCACCTCCAGGTGCTCTTCTAGAGCCCGTGTCTCCTGGATGCACTGCATTTCTGTTTCACAGGACAGCAGTAGATCATCTACATATTGCAGCAGAGTTACTTGCCATCTGTCAGAAGTGGTGGGTCAGTATTCTGACAGGTCAGCCACCAGAGCTTCTCCAAAAGCTGTTGGAGAGTTCTTGAGTCTCTGAGGAATTCTTGTTCAAGTGAGTTGTTCCTTAGTGCCTATCTCAGGATCCTCCCATTCAAAGGTGAATATCAGTTGGCTTGCTGGAGTGAGTTGAATACAGAAGAAAGCATCTTTGAGGTCCAGGCAAGTGAACCAAGCTGCCTCAGGAGGAATTAATCCCCGAAGGGTGTACAGATTTGGAACAACTGGGTGTAGAGTCACAGTGCTCTGGTTGACAGCCCGGAAGTCCTGCACTGGTTGGTACCCCTTTCCTCAGGGCTTCCACACTGGTAGAAGGGGTGTATTCCAGGGTGACTGACACTTGACAAATATACCAGCATGTCACAGTCTCTTGATGTGCAGTAGAATTCCCACTCCGACTTCCCGGGAGATAGGGTATTGGGGCACTCTGACAGATGTGGCTCCTGCCTGTAGCTCTACAATAACTGGGGGTCAGTCATGGGCCAGTCCGTGTGGGTTGGTTTCAGCCCACACTCCTGGGTAATCTTGTTGTAGATGGTAGGGGTCCTTCTTCAGGTGCTTCGGGCTTTCTCTTTCATGGAGTCTCCATTCCTCTTCTCTGTTAACTGTGAGAGTTAAGATTGTTGTCTTGGGGGGAAGGTTTAGGGTCAGTGTTGTCCTCTTCCCCTGTCGGAAGCTGATTTTAGCCCCCATCTTGGTGAGCAAGTCTCTCCCTAATAGGGTCATGGGGCACTCTGGTATGTGGAGGAATTCATGCTGCACCCAGTGACCCCCCCCCCAGTACACATGTCCTTGGTTGCAAAAAGAGATTGCTTTTCTGCACTCCTGTGGCACCTATTATAGTCACTGTTTTATTGGTGAAGCGTCTGGTTGGAGTGGTGACCACCCAATGTTCAGCTCCCATGTCAACGAGGAACTTGAAAGAATGGCCCCCAACATTCATCGTCACCATTGGATCCTGGGAGTCCAATGTAAAAGAGCCTGGTCTGTCCTAATCTGAGTCTTCTCTTGTCAGAGCCAGAAGGTGGGTCTGTGGCTCCAGTCGATATATTGGAGGTTTACTTTGTTTTTTCTCCTGAAACTTTCAGGGTTTGTTGGGGCAAGTGCATGCCCAGTGCCCCTCCTCTTTGCAGTGGGCACATTTGTTGGATCCCAAAGGGGGTTTAGATGGTCTTGAATTTCCCAAAGGTCGGGTTTCAAGCTGGGATGGTTGTCCTGCTATGGCCACAGTGATGAGAGCAGCTTTCTGTTGCATCTTCTTTTCTGCCTCTTTTCACACACCTCCTTGTCTCGGTTGGTGAACAGCCAGTTGGCTACTTCTATCAGGTGAGTGATATTCATTCCTGTAAATCCATCCAATTTCTGCAGTTTCTTCCGAATATCCTCTGTGGACTGAGTGACAAAAACGGCATTCACCAGGGTCTGATATTGCGGGGCCTCACGGTTGAAGGGGGTCCACATACAATATGCCTCACAAAGTCTCTCATAAAATTCCGAGGGTAGCTCATTTGCCCCTTGAAGTAATGTCTGCACTTTGGTAATGTTGGTCTGTCTTTTGGCTCCAATTTTATGCCCTGCAGAATGGCCTCCCTATATTTCTGGAGGTGTCTTTTGCCTTCCTCTGAATTGAAGTTCCAATTGGGTCAAGTCTCAGGGAGGCTTCTCTGAGTGTTCCCATCAATGTCTAATATTCCTTCTGGTGGAGTCTCTTGTAGCCATTTTCAGGCTCCTTCAGAGTCCCTCCATGACTCTCCTTCTCTCCTCAGTTGTAAATAGACTGAATAAGAGTTGGCAGATATTATCACAGGTGGGTTGGTGAGTGCTGAAAATGGTTTCAGCCAACTCTCTAATGGCCTGTGGTTTTTCTGAATAGGAAGGGGTATGGTGTTCCAATTCAGTAAATTCACTATGGTGAAAGGTTGGTAGTAGGAAACTGGCTGTCCTGGAGTAATTTGGCCATCTGCACCTACCATAGGGACTCCTCTTGTCTCCCTCAGGGTAACTGGAGGGCTTCTCAGGTGATTGGATGATGGAGAGCCTCAGGTTGGTCCACAGCTGATGACCTAGAGGCTGGTGTAATCGGGGAGACTGAAGGAGGTGACATTTCCAGGACAGTCTTCTCTGGGCTGGTATGGGTTGGGATATATGGGGAGGGCTCTTCCTCAGGTCTTTTTAGTGATCTCTTGCTTCCTTCATGGATAAGTTCTTGATATCCTCCCACAATTCTTCTGGTTTTCGGTCGTTGGTGTTCAATGCATCAAATCTATTCTTTAGATGGTCTCTAAATTCAGGAGGGATATATTCAAGATCATATTTTGGCTTTCTTGG
>NW_006922244.1:461629-469448 GCF_000298275.1 Orycteropus afer afer
GATTGAGGTTGTCAAAGAATTCACATTGCTTGGTTCTACAATCGATGCCAATGGAAGCAGCAGTCAGGACATTAGACGATGTGTAGCATTGGGAAAGTCAACCGGGAAGGAACTGTTTCAAGTGCTGAGGAGCAAGGACCTCTCCTTGAGGGCTAAGGTGCTCCTGACAGAAGCATGATATTTCCAATCGCTTTGTATGCATGTGAGAGCTGGACAATGAATAAGGAAGACCGAAAAAGAGTTGATGCTTTTGAGTTGTGGTGCTTGCGAAGAATGCTGAAAGTACCATGGACTGCTAAAAGAACTAACAGATCTGTCCTGGAGGAAGTGCACTTCAAATGCTCCTTGGAAGCAAGCATGACCAGACTTTGTCTCACCTAGTTTGGTCATGTTGTCAGAAGGGACCATTCCTTGGAGAAGGATGCCATACTTGGTAGGGTGGAGGGTTGACGAAAGAGGAGGAGGCCTTCAACGAGATGGATCAACACAGTGGCTGCGATGATGGTCTCAAGTATAGCAGGGATCATGGAGCTGGCGTGGGATCGGGCAGTGTTTCATTCTGCTGTGCATGGGTCACTATGAGTTGTAAACAACTTGACAGCACTTAACAACAACAAACTTCCTCAGGTGGCCCCTGGTAAATGTGAGGTAGTTTGCCTGTCTGGCATTGGCTGGTGCTCAGGAGGATTTTACTAGGTCCTTTTTGCTCCAGCAGACACAGGCCCATGTGGGTAGTGTCTGGACTATGACAAGCCACTGATCTGTATAAGGGAACTGATCTGTGTGATCTGGATTCCCTGTGATTACTCTCCAGACTGCCTGTAACTTTGGTATTTCTAAAGTACCTTCAGTAGGCCATCCTACTCCAAAAGTTGGCCACTCTCTTTCACAGAAAATTCTTAGTTTAGATGGGCTAAGTGTAATTCCATAATCATCTCTAAAACCTTTAGAAAAGTTTGCAATCATACATTCTAACAGAGTGGGTTTGCTAGGTGTACCTCCCATAGTGACGGTATCACACACAAAGCTGAGGACAAGTCCTGATGATCTCTCTGATGCCTGGTTGTCTGCCCTTCTTATGAATGTTTCAGTGGGTGTTTGGCTAAGGTCTCTCCTTATAAACCCAAGAGCAGAGGGCCAAGCCACACTGTTATTCCAATCTGACCTCACACAGAATGCAACTTCAGGCCCATTCAAATTCCACGACTTTTCATCTTGGAACTTCACATGTATCATTCACACTAAACATTCTCACAGACAGATAGACACCAACCCCAATGAAGCCGCATCCAAACTCTTTATTAGAGCTACTAGAGGAACTCGAACCCTCTACCCTATCTAACCTGGCCAAATGGGGGCTCGAACCCTTGACCTCTTCTCTGGCCTTTTGTCTGAGGGGACTCTAACCCCAAAGACTTCCCAGGAAGTGATCAGGCTCCTCTTCCACCTCTCAGGATGGGCCCACTGAACGTTTTAGGGGACTCTAACCCCAGAGACTCCAGCTAGGGAGACTCGAATCTCCTTCTCCTTAGCTAAAAGAATTTGGAAGGAAAGAAGGTGGCGTCAGACCTCCTTACTTCTCTGGAGTTTATCTTCAGATGCCAGTTCTCCCCTCCTTATTCCAGTCCCAGCTTCTCCCACTCCCAATCATCCAGAAGTTGAGATGGGTACAAAGGGACCTCTTGGAAATTACAGGGTGGAATGCCTCCCATTAGGGAGCTCTGGTAGCATAGTGGCTAAGACATTTGCCTGCTAACCAGACGGCTGGCGGTTCAAACCCACCAGCCACTCCTTGGAAGGAAGGTTGGGCAATCCTACTTCCGTAGTGATACTGCCTCAGAAACCCAAGGAGGGGTCCCCGCTATGAGTCGGGTTTGACTCGACGGCACATAACAACAACAACAACAATGCCTCCCATTACGTCTATCTTTTCCTTCCTGGCTCCGTGAGGGGGCTCAGCCAGTGGGCTCAAGGGGCTGGCTGGCCTCAGTTTCGCAGTCAGGGAACCAAATGAAACAGAAAGGAAACCAAGTAGCACTCAGGAAGAGAGAAGTAGGCAGATTTATCCACATTAGCGGACCAGCCGGTGCTAGTATACTAAAACAGCTGGCCCTGAAGATAGGGTCTTTGGGTTTTTACAGGGTCTGTAAGCTTGTGTGCAAGACTAGGCGAGGTTGTGGTGGCAGTCTAGGCAGGAAGGGGTTTTGAGTCGAGTGCAGCTTGGGCTGGGTGCTGGGTGCAAAAGGACAATTTCTGAGGAAGGGGAAACTTGGGGGAGGATAGCTGAGGTGAGCATGAAGGGGTGTTTGGGGGGCTTTTTTTTCTTCAATATTGGGACTATTTCTTTTCACTTGTTGGCTTTCAGTTTGTCAGCCTTAGCAGCCAGCTGCTGCATGAGTGAAGGAAAGTCTCCAGCTTCAGTGGGCCAGGAGCAAGTGGCAGAGCTGAAACTCAAAATAGAGGGGCTTTCACCCAGCCCCTAGAGCCTGGCACTTTGAACTCAGACTTCTAGCCTCCAAAAATTGTGAGAATAAACTCCTGTTTGTTAAAGCCATCTCATTTGTGGTATATTCCCATCAGAGCGGCACTAGGTAACCAAAACAGAAAGTGAAAAAAATTGAAAAATAGAACTTGGTTTTTGCAGAAAAGCGATTTCTGGATTCCTATGTAATATAATTTATTCTCTGCCATGATGTTCATATCATAAAATTATTTTATGTGACAATGGGCTGTTGGATTTCATATGTGGAATATGAGAATTAACAATAAGAAACACAAGGAGAAGAAAATAGCATTGAGTCAACTCTGTCAGATATTTAATGATAAGCAGCTAAGACAAATGACACTCAGGCTCATAAAACAAGCCAGCAGTGCTGGAAGATATTTAAACCAAAATCTTCTCAATTTAAAGTAATTCCACAGCCTTTTCAAATAATGTTTCTTCACCAAGTATCATTGTTTTAGGCCAGTTCTTAAAAAATGTAGGGCATTAAAATTTGGGAGCTATCTTTGAGTTATTTTCCTTCCAGTAAAGGCAATACTTGGACTTAATAAATATCTCCCCAGTTGTCTATTATCTGGACAAGTTATGGAATTACTAACATTAAACTATTTTAATTAAAACAGAGACTTGGGCACTGTAATACAATCTTTAACCTTTGGCAAAGAAACATAATGACTTTGTGAAAGGAACACATTACTAGATGAATGTCTCATACGGGATTTATCAGGACCAATTCAAAGCAGTGTGTTTTACAAGGCATGTTTTTTACAAAGAATGACCTTGTCCTGTGGTGACACCCTAAATAAATAAATTGCCATTTTAAAGTTTCTTTTTAATTACTATTCTAAACTATGGAATAATTAATATGTGCTTGTAAAATAATTATGAATAGATTCTGTGTGTGCATCTGTTTTGCTTGTTATGTTATACATATGACATTATTTAAATATCCTTCTCCTTCCATTATAATGACTGTTTAATTAATGTTGATTATAATTGTTTAATTAAAGTTAACTTTTAGAGACATTTGAAAGGGGTACTTCCTAAGAAGCTCAGGTACTCCTTAATATAGCAATAATGTAACATTTTTCTATACATTGTGTAGGCCACAAGGTCTCAAATGTAACAGAGTTATATTGTGTTGGAAGTTGACTGGTCAGGCAAGAATAACTGATTAGTCAGTGACTTTCTTAGATATCCCTTAATTAAAGCAAAATGACAAAGTACTGCATGCAACGGATCTTCCAGATTACTTATGAATAGCTGACATGAAACGTATAGTGAGAGAACACTATATTTCAAATAAATGATACAAACCTATCTTAATCACATTTGTTAATGTTTGGTTTTTTTCCCACACAACCTGGGGTTCGTTGACCCTCAGGGAATCTTCAGAAATGCAAGCAATGCTTCTAAAACTATCTATGGTGAAAGACAATTGTATTTTCCAATTTGTTGTAGATTGATTCATTTGCTTTATACATTGTTATTTTTGTTAGTTGCCAGTTCCAACTCATTGTGCCCTTATGTATAACAAAATGAAATATTGGTCCCCTGTCCCATCTCCACAATCACTGGCATGTTCAAGTCCATTGCTGCAGTCACTCTGTCAGTCTATCTTATGAGAGTCTCCATCATCCTCATTGACACTCTGCTTCACCAAACATGATGTCCCCTTCCAGAGACTGGTCTTTCTTCAAGACATGTCCAGAGTCCCCTAGTTACCCTTCAGGTCTGGAACTGAACTCATGCCAGTAGCTTCCTCCTAAACAACAGACAGGTATATAGGGTGAACATTTCCATCAGTAGATAAACTCCTTAGAACAATCAATCATGGTAGAACAGAAGGGCAGTACTCACACAGGGAGATGGCTCAGGGGCAGGATCACATAGAAAAGAAGGACACAGGAAAGACATAACTACAGAGAGGAAGTGGGATGAGAGCTGTTACACTGTGGTGAATTGCGGTCAGCGTCATGAAACAAAATAAGTATGAACTGCTGAAGATGAATTTGCTCTGTAAACTTTCACCCAAATCGTAATAGAAGTTAAAAAGCTTTTTCATAGAAAATAAATAAAAGTCATATTGTCCAAAATGTGGATCAGACAATGTTCTGTGTGATCCAATAGGTTTTCATTGGCTAAGTTTTGGAATTTGATTTCCAGGTCTTTTGAATACTTCTTGGTCTGAACGCACAGCTGAAACCTGTAAACCATGGGTAACCCTGATGGTATTTGAAATATTGTTAGTGTAGATTCCAGCATCAAGTAACATGCAAGCCAACACAGTAAAACAAACTATCAGACAGGTGGAGGGCTTTAATATACACCTCTCTTTTATTGATGTAGGTGCATGTTTTGATCAGTGGAACATTTGCAGCTTTGAAAGCATTTTATTGACTGTTTTCTGCTGTTTATAGATACTGGTAGAAAGTGCTATTAAAACTTCCCATGTTTCATGTTCTTTGGGTCTGAAAGAATCCCAAGACATCAGAGATGAATGGAAGCTCTAAACCTCTTGTCAATACATGAGCTATGGATATAACATAGACAGAAATCCTACAATACTGATCAGAAAGTCTGAACTTCTGTTCAAAATAATGTGTAAGCCACTAATGTTATAATTGATATGTATAACTGAAAGGACTCTAAGGCTGGCTGCTAGAAGCCAGATTTAAGCCACCATGATACAGTCATAGTTCCTCACCTAATATCCAGAATTCAATCAGTTTGTGCCTTGAATTAAAAAGAATCTGGGAAACCCTGAGGCATAATATGTCAATCACTTCACAAGTGCATTCTGTATGTTTTAATTTTTATTTAACATTACCTGCATCCGTTTACCAGAGTAAGAGTACAATGGCAAAGGAAACTAACAGACATTTCAAATTTTGTTGGGTATACTCCAAGAGAACATTAGTTCTTACAGACCAAAAACACTGACCAATCAAAGAGTGGAGCATGGTCAGGTAATCTGACAAAAGTACTTTAAACTATAATCCATTTTATAGTAATTCCAGTAGAATTCTGAACCCATCTAGAAATTTTTCAATTTCTAAGTCTATACTTGAAACATATATTCTCAACAACTGAAAGAACTGAATAGTGTAAAAGCTATTGTGATATGAAGGGCCAATTTACAGCCCCTAAAGTTTTCCTCCTTGCCAAATTGGTAAATCAAAAGCATTTTGGTAATCTGGGAGAATCACAGATATTAGAACTACCACTAAGGTGTTGAAAGGACCTAGATCAGGTAAAGAAAACGGGGTAGGGAAGTCTCAAAGCAGTGTAACATTTAATCTGGTAATAACACCAATTCCTCTTCTAAATGTCATTAGCTTATTAGAGCAAAACAGTACACTTCTTGGTATCCATTTTCTAATGATTAATGTAAAAAATGTGTATTTTTTCTATTCCAATAAGCAGAAACTATTAAAATAAGTTTGATTTCACTAGGCGGGGAAAGTGACACCCATACTCTTTTTCCTCAAGGTTACATTAATTCTTGAGTTCTAGTTCATGATTTAGTACATAAAAGACCTTGATTATGTCACCATCCCACAGGAAATCACCCAAACCACTGTGTCAAAGGCACCATGCTAATAGGACATTTGGATTTAATTTATTTCTCTCACCTCATGTTTTTCTAGGACTACTATTCATGCAATTACAAGAATGTCATAGTCCCTATTGGGTATCTTACACAACACTGCTTTTTGACAAAATAACTTATTTTCAAACAATGGAACTAGTTGTCTTTTCTCTGTATCACATTAGTCAGATGTGGCAGGCTTCATTGAACAGTAGGATGATGTATTGAATATTCAGAGAAACAGCAAGGAGATAACACCTTTGAGTGGAGGTGTGTGCATTAATAAACTCCTGAAGGATGTGGCATATGTTATGAATCAGTGCAATTTTTCTACCTTTGCCAAAATACACAGGACTGGATAAAAAACATGAAAGTAGACTTGTCCCCTCTCATCAACAAAATCTGTACCACATGTGTTAAAAAAAAAAAAAAAAAAGTCATTGCAATGAGGTCTGAACTATGCTGATTTAGAGAATTAATGTCTACAAAAGTGTGCTTCCAACAGAAGACCCAACTGTGTGGTTTTATGATATGAATGTTCAGACTACCATCTGGCTGTTTGGACCAGTGGATGGACAAGCAAGAAAAAAAGATAAATGTCCTGGATTTCATGGAGAAATAGATAATAGAGGCAGAGAGATTACAGATTGAATCCAGAAAATCCACAGCATTAAAAGTTAATAACACATTTTAAATATGAAGGCAGGGTCATTGAGGGTTTTGATTTCTTAGGAATGAAAGTTTGAGTTAAATTCACAAACACGCAAGCTGAAAAATGTCTAAAGGAAGAGTGAATACAAAATTTGTAGAGGAGGAGAGAAATCATACATCTTTATCTGTAACGAGTTGCAGAGATCAGTACAGTAGACTTAACATGCATTTGATTACTTGCTGCACCATCAGTAGATTTAAGCGTTGAACTATTTCTGTTGGTCTTTCCTTTGTGTATTCCCAGCTCTTATATTTAGAATATATTGATTACATTTACAATTTAGTCTACACGTTGTAGAATATTGAGAAAGAATAGAAACAGAATTAGAAGAGAGACAAACATAACGCAGAGAGTCTAAATTTGGAGATGAATGTGCTAACTGATGCGATTTGGGCTCCTCTTCCCTTTGGGACAGGGGATAAGAAATTTTAGTTGTATTGAGGAGAGTCATAATTGTTTAGGAGAGAGTACAAGTTTTTTTGTTTTTTTTTTAACATATAACTATCAGTATATCTAGATATTGTTGTTGTTGTTAGGTGCTATCATGTCAGCTCTAACTCATAGCGACCTGGTCTTGTGCCCTCCTCACAAAAATAGATATGCTTGAACCTATTGTTGCACCTGCTTTGTCAATCTATAGCCTTGAAGGTCTTCCTTTTCCAATGACCTTCTATTACTCAGTTGAAATAATAGATCAGAAAGGTAATAATTGTGTCTTGTATCCTGAGAAACTGATCATTTCTTCTTCCTCTGTTGAGAACTCAGTCACTATGTGGATCTTGGTGGGAAACAGGACATTTTTTCTCATTGCAGGAGCTCTGGTGGCATAATGGGTAAGGAATGTGGTTGTTAGCCAAAAAGTCAGCGGTTCAAACCCATCAGCTGCTTTGGCGGAGGAAGAAGAGACAATTTACTTCTGTACAGATTTACAACCTTGGAAACCCAATGGGGTCACCATGAGTCAGAATTGACTTGATGACTGTGAGTTTTTTGGTTTGGCTACAGAGGTATA
>NW_006922244.1:469548-472069 GCF_000298275.1 Orycteropus afer afer
ACCAGCCACTCCTAGGAAGGAAGGTTGGGCAATCTACTTCCTTAGTGATACTGCCTCGGAAACCCAAGGAGGGGTCACTATGAGTCGGGTCTGACTCAACGGCACATAACAACAACTATATATATATATGTAAATAGCCTCAAGCACTAGAATTAATATATGAACTACAATTTATCAATCATGCTTTCTGGAATGAAAATTTGAATGTAGAGCAAGCAATATAATGAAGGAAAAATAGTCCTTAACTCATTTTATCTAAGTCAGGCTAACAACAGGAGTCTCCAGTGACTGTGGCAGCAGCACTGATGCTGTGATAACATGGTAACATGACTTTAGTTCTGTCTTTCTTTCCGTTACTCCTTTTATTTTTCTTCGTATCCCAAGTCTGCTTTCCCATTGTTCCCAATGATTCTATGAAATACCAGTTGTTATTCATTGACCAATATCTATCTGTTCTCCCCTTCTTCAATCATAATGGAATCTCTGATTGTTAACTCAACATGTGTATTCTCAAAATAAAGGCTATATTTCATAGCTTCTCCTGTCACCAGATTTGGCCATGTGACAAATTTTTGGCCAATAATAGAGCAGAAGAAGTGTCCCATGGCAACATGTGGGAATCCTTCTTAAAATACAGCTGCAATACACCCTTTGTCCTATACTTTTTTGTCTCTGCCACCACCTTGTTTCTTCCCTCATCTGTAACCTTATATGCTAAACTAGGGACATAATGGATGGAACTGGACAAACCACGATTGACGTAAGGTCACTTTGGGAATGGAGGCCATACATTATAGAACAGCCTGAGTTCCTGGCACTGTGGAGTGACATGCCAACCCTGGGTGAGATAACTCCAGGCCATGGAATATGAGAGAATAATGAATTCCTAACTTGGTTAAGCCACTGTTTCTTTGGATTTTTCTCTCATAGACAAAACAGATCTCAACTAATGCACTTCTTAATGTCCTTCCAAGTCCCTTTCATTGTAGGTTATTTCTGTTGTTTATACTAAAAATCTTAAAATAGAACATACCCACAGGATCTAATTTAATCCTCAAAATACACCAAGAGTTTGGCATTATTATTCTAATTTTACATTTTAAGAAACTGAGATTCAGAGAAGCTAAAGATATTGCAAAATATTTCAGGGAGTGAGTAGTAGAACTGGCATTAGAAACCTTAGCTGTTTAATACCAAAGCCCATTTTCTTGATACCCATACAATATCACCTCTTAAGTTGGGGGATTCCCTTTACCTTATGCATTCCTTTTCTCTGTTAAATAGGGAATGAATCCATTTTCCAAGAATGATGAGGATGATATTAAGCTAGTAAAGAGTGATAGAAAATATTTGAAATAGGAGAGATTGTTGCTTTTAACTGCTGTTGGATGCTCCCTAGTCATGGGTTGTTCCTATCATTGCTATCCATAGGATTTTCATTGGTGAATTTTCAGAAGTAGATTGCTAGACGAAGGCACAAATTCTACCACTGAACCATTAGTGGCTCATAGGAGAGGAGAATAGAGCCTGTAACTCAGAGTGTGGTCCTCAGTCAAGTAGTTTTGTTATCTCCTGCTAGCTCGATAAAAATGCAGATTTCAGGCCTCATCCCATATCTTGGGAATAAGAATCTGCATAAAACAAAACAAAACAAAACAAAACAAAAAAACTCACTGCCATTAGTTAGTCCAACTTACAGTGACCCTTCCTTGGGTTTTCCAGGCAGGATCACTACAGAAGCAGATTACCCAGTCTTCCTTCAGAGGAGTGGCTGGAGGGTTTGAACTGCCAGCCTTCTGGTTAGTAGTCAAATGCCTTAGGCACTAAGCCATAGGCTTAGGTAATTTGTAAGCACATTAAAATTTTTGAACCACTGGGACAAGCAGATATATAGTCAGGCACCAGTGAAGGTTTAGCTGAAATAGGAGACTAAAAATGTATAAGCCATCAATGCTCATGTTGAGCAAACTCTGATTGTCCACTATACAGAAGCCATTTCACATCTTTCTTCATGACGTAGCTCAAC
Organism: Orycteropus afer afer; assembly: GCF_000298275.1. NCBI lineage: Eukaryota > Metazoa > Chordata > Mammalia > Tubulidentata > Orycteropodidae > Orycteropus > Orycteropus afer. The sequence goes on from NW_006922244.1 coordinate 471,575, forward strand.
TCTCACTAAAATGTCAGTTTTTTGATTTCCAAATCTTTATTTGCATTTGGATAAAAGGTTTATGGTCCAAATGTGGCCAATAAAACCTTAGGGGAAATGAACTGGGAACATCTTGGAGGAGGTTTTTCCCTTCTCACAAATTGATGAATAGGCATACACTCCCATCTCTTATGTCTGAATGTTGTCCAATCTATGTGTGATACATAGACTAGTGGAAGGTGTTTTGCAATCTTGAAAGGCACAAACCCAAAGACCAAGCCAAAATAATCCGATGAATCAACCACAGAAGCACTGTTCCTCTAGATTTCTTGTTATGTGAGATAGTAAACATCCTTATTGTTTAAAGCATCTTCATTACTTACAGCTAAGAGTATATTAAAAAAAAAAAAAAGTATATTAAGTAATAGGAGCTCTGGTAGCATAGTGGCTAAAGCACTTGACTGCTAACCAGAAGGCTGGCGGTTCAAACCCACCAGCCACTCCTCGGAAGGAAGG
>NW_006922244.1:472169-473569 GCF_000298275.1 Orycteropus afer afer
ATCCTACTTCCGTAGTGATACTGCCTCGGAAACCCAAGGAGGGGTCGCTATGAGTTGGGGCCGACTCGACGGCACATAACAACAACAACAACAACATATTAAGTAATAGAAAATGGTTTTGTGGATTTCTTTTCCTTCAACTCCTCAGAACATTAGATTAAGATAAAATGAGGAAGTTACAGATCTACTGGTTGAAATTTTGCAGGACGAGGGTATTTTAATAAAACAAATATGTCACTAAAGAGCGACACCACAGGGTTGAGTCGGAGGAAGGAAGGCTCAAAAACTAGGGTGCTGTTGATGGGATGGATGCCTGAAGACAGAAGATCAATGTCTGATCTGATGAAAAATTGTCACATTGTAAGTAAAAGTTGTAGAGGAGAATGCTATAGTCAGAAACAGGACATTACAATTTAAGATTTCAGTGGTGGATGGGTGAAGTGGCATAGATGTGAAGACCATTGGAGTTGAGCAAGTCAAAGAAATATACAATGAGATTGTTGGGTAAGTCAACAACATAAATATTCAGAATTCTGATAGATCTTGTGGGTAGAGGGAGAATTTGATGATTATGGGACAGTGAGAAAGATTTTGAGGAGCAACTAAGTTGAGACAGCCTTCATATTGGAAGGTACATTTGACCCGGATCTCCTAAAGGAATAAAGCTGTGGTGGGGAAGTGGATAAGGCATTTGGCTGCTAACCAAAACGTCAGCAATTCAAACCCACCAGCCAATCTATGGAAGGAGGATGGGGCAATGTGTAAAGATTTACAGATTTGGGAACTCAAGGGGGGTCACTATGAGTTAGAATCGACTCGACGGCAGTGAGTGAATGTGGGTGTGTATGCAGAGAAATGTAATGATTATCATGTTTGGTAGAGAAAATAGTATGTGCAAAGTTTATAGACAAGGGAAAGTAATCAGAGAATGAAGAGAAACTCCTTGATATTAAAGCAGAGTGAGGAAACTGTGGATACAGGTAGAAGCCAGCTTATGAAGGGTCTTAAGATGTAATAATAAGAACAGAATAATTTTGGTTAACGTTCATGCTGATGATAGTGTTTAAGTTGGTTGTTGTTCGATACTGTCAAGTAGATGTTAACTAAATGACCTCATGTGACAGAGTACAACTACCCTACAAAGTTTTCTAGGCTACAATCTTTACAGGAGCAGATTGCCAGGTCTTTCTCCCTTCAAGTCGCTGTGTGGGTTTGAACCATAATCCTTTGCATTAGCAGCCAAGCACTTAACCATTGCACCACCAGAACTTCTATTGTTGTTGTTATTGTTGTTGTTGTTTGCCGTCAAGTCGGACCTGACTCATAGCGACCCCTCCTTGGGTTTCCGAGGCAGTATCACTACAGAAGTAGATTGCCCCATCTTCCTTCCGAGGAGTGGC
>NW_006922244.1:473669-479523 GCF_000298275.1 Orycteropus afer afer
GGGTTTGAACCACCAGCCTTCTGGTTAGCAGTCAAGTGCCTTAGGCACTATGCTACCAGAGCTCCTAGAACTTCTATTAAGCCTAGGGAATTTGCAATTTTTACTTTTTTTTGTCTTTGCCTTCAGTTTGCCTTACTGTGGTGGCTTGTCTGTTGCAGTGATGTTGGAAGCTATGCTACCAATTTTTCAGTACCAAGAGGGTCACCAGTGGTAGACAGATATCAGTGGAACTTTAAGACTAAGACCAGGAAGAAGGAGGGGACCATTTACTTCTGAAAAAATTGGTCACTGAAACCTTATGAATAGCAGTGAAATACTGTCTGATACATTACTGGAAAACTTTATGAAATGGATAGCAGTGGAACATTATCTGATATAGTGCCAGAAGATGAGCCCCTCAGGTTGGAAGGCACTCAAAATACGGCTGAGGAATAGCGGCTTCCTCAAAGTAGAAAACCAAAAACCAAACTCACTGCCATCAAGTTAATTCTGATTCATAGCAACCCCCACTGGGTTTCCAAGGCTGTAAATGTCTATGGAAGTAGACCTCCTCATCTTTCTTGTGAGGAACAGCTGGTGGGTCCAAACCAACAACCTTTTGATTGGCAGCCAAATGTCTTAACCTCTATGCCCACAGAGTTCTTTTCCCAAAGTAGAGTCTACCTTAATGATGTAGATGGGGTAAAACTTGCACAACTTTTGTTTGCTGGTGTGGCATGACTCATAATGAGAAGAAACAGCTGCAAATATTCATTAATAATCAAAACATGGAATGTATGAAATATGAATCTGGGAAAAGTGGAAGTTGTCAAAAATGAAATGAAATGCATAAAGATCAATATTTGAAGCATCAGTGAGCTGAACTGGACTAATACTGACCATTTTGAATCTAACAACCTGAAGGTCTGCTACAGCAAGAATGACAAATTGAAGGGGAATGGATTGACACAGTGCCTGCAATGATAGACTCCGGCATAGCACTGATTGTGAAGATGGCACAGGGCTGGGCGATGTTTCATTCTCTTGTACGTAGGGTTGCTATGAGATGGAGACAACTTGATTGCACCTAACAGCACCAACAACAACGTTCATATTGTTAAAGGAAAAAAAATCTTTGTAAGACCGGTGTCTCTTCTCGTTGGGCTTTCTGCATTGTTTGAGACAAGAGGTAAAGAGCGCTGGTGGCGTGGTGCCTAAGGCATTTGACTGCTAACCAGAAGGCTAGAGGTTCAAACCCACCAGCCACTCCTCAGAAGGAAGAGTGGGCAATCTACTTTCTTAGTGATCTCAAGGATCCCCTCAGAATCCCAAGGAGGGACGGCTATGAGTCAGATCCAAACTGATGGCAGTGAATTTGGTTTGGGTTTTTTTGGAATTACAGTTGTAATTTATTTATTTCATTAAATTCAGCATGGAATGAATATGCTTCTTCTGGGTCAATATTTCCATGGTATATCAGTTAGCTTTGGCTATGTTGTTGTTGCTGTTGTTGCTATGTGCCATTGAGTCGGTCTTGACTCATAGCAACCCCTCCTTGGGTTTCCGAGGTGGTATCACTACGGAAATAGACTACCAAACCTTCCTTCCGAGGAGTGGCTGGTAGGTTTTAACCACCAACCTTCTGGTTAGCAGTCAAGTGCTTTAGGCATTATGCTACCAGAGCTCACAGTACACAATTCCAATATCAGTGACTTGTGGAAAACACCATTTTTTTCTTCTCATATTGGGAGGTCTATGCTGGTCTTCAGCTCTACTGAGCTCCGCTGGATTTTACTGGCTCCACTGGGCTCTACTGGATTCACCGAGCTCTTTTCAGCCCAGTTGGACTCCACTTCACTCTACTGTACTCTTCTGGCATCTACTGGGCTTCTGGGTTAGATTCAGTTCCACATATCTTTTATTTGGTAACTCTGGCTGAAAAAGTAGCTACAATTGGAAATATGCTATTATCATACAGTTCATTGCTGAGCTGCCAGCTAAAACGCTGACGGTTGAAATCTACAATTCACTCCATGGGAGAAAGATGTGGCCAGATGCTTCTGTAAAGATTTCAGCCTTGGAAACCCTATAGGACAGTTCTACTCTGTTCTACAGAGTCCTGAGTTGGAATCAACTCTGCAGCAATGGACTTTTTCGGTTTTAGTATTAGAAATATTCTGTCATTGTGATGGTTGAGGAAAGAGAGCAGGAGCCAAGTTATCCTGTGGCATTTTAAGTTTCCAGTCAGCATGGCAAATGTCAATCTGTTCACATCACATTGGCCAAGAATGTCATACAATAAGCCTAAAGTCAGTGGGGTGAAAAAACATGACAAGTATAAAAAGCAAGGAAATAGAAAAACCAATAACTGTACACATAAATGAAAAATGAGTATCAGAGATTCTAAGAAGTAGTATTCCTGTTAGAGTTTCTTGGAAGAAATGTTAAAAAATCTGTTTTTGAAAGTCAGACAAGTCTTAACAGAAAAACTCACAGCAAATCTTAGTAATAGATTTGTGAACACAAAATTTCTTCAAGGGAATTACACCCAGAAATTTAAAAATATGTAACGTTTAATATGATAAATATGTTGCTTATTTTCATTGTTAATTGATGAGTAAACATCTATTGTCCTTTAATCAGGGGTCAATTATTTGTTCTGCCTTGTTAGGACTGAAAATGTATGTTTAGTAATGAAAAGTCATTAGAAATACTGACAAATCAGAGGTCTGAAAAACATCTAAGAACCTCTACCTCCTGGTAATTTTGTTAAAATCTCTCCATCATATCTTATTTTCAGTTTACTAATAAAATCAAAGTAAACTGTCTATATGATTGCTACTTGAGGTGTCTTGTCAAATCTTTTACAATCATCTTTAAGTTGTGCTAGACAGAATAGAATCAATTATTTAAAGCAGTATTTAATTTAGTGAAATTGTTCAGCCTTTTACATTTCAGGCTTGCCATGCTCCAAAAGACAGTACAAAATGTACCATTTGGATGATGTTCACAGCCCAGTGTCAGCAAACAATATCAGAAAATTAAATTCCAATCTAGAGTGAGTTCCCATAGATTCTTTGATATTTGACTTGAAGGGAAAATGACTCCACAATGGAGTGACATGTTTACAGTAACAGAAAGTAATGCATCTTATTTCAAATTCAATGTTCTTAAAGTCTTTAATTAGTAGGAGGAAGGGATATTAAATCATAAAAAGTGGACACTTATATTGATGATGAGCTGTTAGTGAGAATAAACCTTGAGAAAGATTCTAAATTACTTTGTTTAATTAATTAGCAATTGATGTGTTTGTTTAATTAAGCAATGTGTTTAATTAAACACATTAATAAGGTATGATGCTTGCTTTCCATGAATTTCTGTGTAGTGAAATATTTTCAGAAATAAACAGTAAACATTTATGTATTAGACTTTGATCATGACATAGCCCATCTTTGCAATAATATCATACTGTATGCAGAATAGGGAAAGGGAGAATTCAGAATTCAGAATTATTTGAACAAACTGGAAACATGAGCACTGAAAAAATAGCATTTAGGAAAAACTTAAACTTATCTTTTAGTAGATGAGTGAACCAAAGAGGAAGTAAAATGATCTGAACAACTAGGCCAGATTTAAAATAAAACTAATGATAACAATAACAATATTAACAACAACAGCAAAGGGTATTTATTCACTAAATATTTACTCTCTTTCAAGCACTGGGCTAGGCTATTTATACACATTAATGTTTTAATTCCTAGACTGTCTTGTGCATGCATGAGTGCTCTAATTACCATCATTTTACCATTGGTAAAAGCTAAGACTTGGCATGATCATTTACTTTTCCAAGTTTATAAGTTATTAAATAGTGCAACGAAAATTGAGTCTGATTTCTGAGTTCATGTGAAATTACTGCATAATCAGCTTGGACACCTAGGAATAATCCTCTTGTTGGGTCATTTTAATACTACATAGGCCATCAAATAGGACACCTTTGCTTTTTTCTAATACATAAGGAATTGCCATTGATAACAGGATTCTTCATGATGATCCATGTCATCCTAGGGGAAAGTGAGTGTTTCTAATGTGGATGGAAAAGATGGAACAAAAACAACCAAAAATTTTTTTGGATGTTTAACTAAAAGATCATAGCTTTAAAAAAAAAAAAAAAAAGTCTGAGAAATTTTAATCAGGGATCTTTCTTGTTTGAAAGAGGCTATTTAAAAAAAAATTATTTTGCCCCACTAGGACTCTGCAGTTTAAAAATGAAGCCCGACTTCTCCCTACTGGTGTATGGAGTCTACAGAGGGTGAGGACACAGAATCCTGAGAGTTGGGAAATGATTATGAGCTTGTCCAGACTGCCTGCTGTGATACACCTGCAACTCAAGTTCTCTGGGCTGCACCTGGTGACTTGGTGCCAGCTAAGGAGACATGCCTTCCCATTCCTTCCTCTAGTGAACTGCAGTGTACAGTAACATCAGTCAAAGAAAGCTATTGATAGTAAAGCTTCACTATGGTTCATATAGAGAAATTCGAGACTCGGAGCTCCTGCATCCTAGTGGACACTCCTACCATGCTTCTTTCACAGGAATGTTTCTCATTATTGTTCCATATCTTCTAGAGCCTTTTCCTTGTGGGGTTCCAAACCCATAAAATGCTCTTGCTGCTAAAAAGATTTTCCCATGTAAGCCTAGCTCCTGGTACAGCTAGCTCCCTTGTCTTTGTCTTCCTCCACCCCAAACATACAGGCCCTGTCGCTTTAAGGTCTCCTAGAGCTTTCTGGGACAACTATTATTCCAGTTTCAGAAGCACTATGGTTTAAAAATGGTTGGACTAAATGGTTTTTTAAAGTTTATCCAGCTCTAACGTTCTATGAATAAATAGATTTTGTAGGCAAGCCTGGGCATGCGTCCATCATTATTCTCTGGGAAAATGCATTACAAATCCAAACAGGCTCAACAACTGGATTTCTGGAACACAATCAATTAAAGCTGGGAACTGACTAAATGGGAGTGAAATATATAAGCTTTGGAAGATAACATATTATGCCCATATTTGGCAGAGTTCAGGACTTATTTGCTACTCTAAATGTTAAAATAAGTAGGGTGCACATTTGCTTTCAGTGAATTTGGCGATGATTGCTTTTTCTCTAAATTTTTCCTCTTGGTTGCTTTATTGAAATAATAATATTAACTCATGAGGAGAATTAGGAAAATGATGGAAACTTTGGAATACTGATTTTTTGATGAAAGCCTCAAATAACTTGTTTTATTTGCTAGGTATATGATGCTATGAAGGAATTTAAATTTTTTTTTAATTGAATTTGAAAGGATGTTTTATAGGTATATATGCAGATCTGACAACATTATATTTTTGTACAAAAAATAAGAGCACACAATCGCCAAATATGAATATTCCTTTTTCTTTTTGGCTTATGTGTGTGTGTGTGTGTGTTTATGTGTATGTGTGTGTGATTTGGGTGAAAGTTTACAGAGAAAATTCATTTTCCATACAGCAGATCATACACATTTTGTTTCATGACATCGACTATAAATTCCTCACAGTATAACACCTCTCTTCCCATTTCCTCCCTGTAACTTACCTCTTCCCTGTGTCCTCCCCACCCATGTATTCCCACCCCCTGATCTGTCTTCCTGTGCAGACACTGCCCTTCTGTTCTCCCATGATTGATTGCTGCAAGCAGTGTATCTACCTGATGTAAATGTTCAGCCCATATGACTATTATTTGGCTGGAAGTCACAGGAGTAAGTTTAATTCCAGACATAAAGGGTAGCTAGGGATTGTATTCTCAGGGGTCTCACTAAACTCTATCAGACCAGAACACCTGTTTTTTTTTTTTTTTTTTTTTTTTT
>NW_006922244.1:480293-493588 GCF_000298275.1 Orycteropus afer afer
AACCAACAAAGAAAGTTTCATTCCATATGTAAAGTTTTCCTTGACTTTTTACAGTGGTGAACTAATACAATATTTGTCCTTCTGTGATTGACTTATCTCACTCAGCATAATGTCCTCCAAGTTCATCCACGTCTTGCAGTGTTTTGCAGATTCTGCATTATTCTTTAGGGTTGCATAGTATTCCATTCAGTGTGTGTACCATAGTTTGTTTGTCCATTTTTCTGTTAATGGGCACTTACACTGTTTCCATGTCTTTGCTATTGTGAATACTGTGATAAACATGGGTGTGAATATATCTGTTCTTGTGCTGGCTCTCACATCTTTAGGATATATACCTAGTAATGGGATTTCTGGATCCAATGGTATTTCTAATTCCAACTTTTTAAAGAACTACCATACCAATTTCCACAGTGGTTACATCATTTTACATTCCCACCGGCAATGTATGAGAGTCCCAATCTGTCCACATCCTCGCCAGCATTTGTTATTTTCTGTCTTGTTGAACTTTGCTATCAGTGCTGGTGTGAGATGGTATCTCATGATTGTTTTTATTTGCATCTCTATAATGGCTAATGATCATTAACATTTCTTCCTGTGTTTGTTGGCTGCCTAAAAATCTTCTTTGGTGAAGTGTCTGTTCATGTCTTCTGCCCATTTTTTAATTGAATTGTTGTCTTTTTGTTGTTAAGGTGTTGGAGTTTTCTATAATTTTAGAGATAAGCCCCTTGCCAGATATGTCGTTGCCGAATATTTTTTCCCAATCTGTAAGTTCTCTTTTTATTTTTTGGAGAAGTCTTTTGAAGCACATCATAATTCAGTTTTTAGAAGGTCCCAATTGTCAACTTTATCTTCTGCTGTTTTTGCATTTTGGGTTATGCTTGAGAGTCTATTCAAGACATATAGTAGGGCTTCAAAGTTTGTCCCTAGGTTTTCCTTGAGGAACTTTGTAGTTTTAGGTTTCACATTTAAGCCTTTGATCCATCTGGAGTTAGTTTTTGTGTATGGTGTGAGGTACAGATCTTGTTTTTCATTTCTCTGCAAATGGATATCTGATTTTTCCAGAACTGTCTGTTAAAGAGACTGTCTCTTGCCCATTTAATGGATTTCAGTCCTTTGTCAAAGATCAGCTGACCATAGGTTGATGAATCTATTTCTGGATTCTCAATTCTATTCCATTGGCCTATGTATCTGTCATTAAACCAATACCAGGCACTTCTGACTACTGTGGCTGCATAGTAGGTTTTGAGATCTGGCAGTATGAGACCTCCTCGTTTGTTCTTCTTCAATAGTGCTTTGCCTATCCCAGGTCTCTTTCCTTTCTATATAAAATGAGTAATTGGTTTTTCCATATCTTTAAAGAATGTTGATGAAGTCTGGATTGGGATTTCATTGAATGCATAGATTGCTTTGAGTAATATTGACATTTTCATAATGTTCAGTCTTCCTATTCATGAGCATGGTATGTTTTCCCACTTATGTAGATCTCATATGGTTTCTTGAAGTAGTCTTTTGTAGTTTTCTTTACATAGGTCTTTTGTGTCCCTGGTAAGATTTCTTCACAAGTATTTTATTTTTTTTTGTAGCTGTTGTCAATGACATTGATTTCCCTATTTGTTTTTCAGCAATCTCTTTGCTGCTGTAGAGGAATCCAACTGATTTTTGTATGTTGATCTTATATCTTGCCACTATGCTTGTTGTCGTTGTTATGTGCTGTCAAGTCAGACCAGACTCGTAGTGACCACTCCTTGGGTTTCTGAGGCAGTATCCCTCCGGAAGTAGATTCCTCAATCTTCCTTCCAAGGAGCAGCTGGTGGGTTTGAACCGCCAGCCTTCTGGTTAGCAGTCAAGTGCCTTAGGCACTATACTACCAGAGCTCCTTGCCACTATGCTAAATCTCTCAATTAGTTCCAGTAGTTTTTTTTGTTGAGTGTCTTGAGTTTTATATGTATAGGATCATATCTTCAGCAAACAGGGATAGTTTTACTTCTTCCTTACCAATTTGGATGCTTTTGATTTCCCCTTCTTGCCTTATTGCCCTGGCTAGGACTTCCAATACAATGTTGAATGGAAGTGGTGATAGAGGGCATTCGTGCCTGGTTCCTGTTCACAAGGGGAATGGTTTTGGTCTCCCTCCACTGAGAATAATGTTGGCTGTTGGTTTTGTATACACACCCTTTATTATGTTGAGGAATTTCCCTTCTATTCCTATTCTTCTGAGAGTTTTTATCAGGAAAGGTTGTTGAATTTTATCAAATGCCTTTTCTGCATCTATTGATGTGATCATGAGTTTTTTTTTTTTTTCTTTATTTTACTTATGTGAGGGATTATGTTGATTGTTTTTCTGATGTTGAACCATTCTTGCATATGTGATTTAAACCCTATTTGGTTATAATGTATTATTTTTTTTAAAATATGTAGTTGGAATCTGTGGTACTTAAGGTTGTTGTCAACTTGGCTCGGCCTGGTTGAGAGGGAAGCCAAATGTAGTTATACCCCATGGTGAGACTATTAATTAACTCCATGGTGGAGTCTATTGGAGCAGCTGAGTAGCTACTTTAGGGATGTGATCTGCTTCCAGGATATAAGAATTAATTTTGAAGAAAGTCTCCAGCTGACATCATATTTGAACCCTGAATGTAGCCAAGTTATTGTTCAGCAGCCTGTCATGTAGTCCTGCCAATCTAGTGACTTTTAATGGACTTGAATTAATGGCGTGCCATGTGGTTTGGTGATATTGGGACTGTGCCTTTTCACTTGTCGACCTTGGGTTTGTCAGCCTCAGCAGCCAGCAGCTGTCTGAGTGAAGAAAAGCCTCTAGCTTCAGTGGGCTGGTAGCAAGAACAGAGTTGAAGCCCAAGGTGAAGGGGCTTTCATCCAGCCCTAGAGCCTGGCACTTTGAACTCAGACTTCTAGCCTCCAAAAATTGTAAGAATAAACTCCTGTTTGTTTAAACCACCCATTTGTGATATATTCCTGTCAGAGTGGCACTAGGTAACCAAAACAGAATCTACTGGCTAGGATTTTGTTGAAGATTTTTGCATATATATTCACGAGGGATATTGGTTTGTAGCTTTCCTTTTTAATGATATGACTGCCTGCTTTTGGTATCAAGGTTATGCTTGCTCAATAAAATGAATTTGGTAGGATTCCATCCTTTTCTATGTTCTGGAATAATTTGAGTAGGACTGGTTTCAGTTCTCTAAATGTTTGGCAGAACAGTCCAGTGAAACACTCTGAGCCAAGAGGTTTTTTTTTATTGTTATTCTTGGTAATTTTTTTATGACCTGCTTGATTTCTTCTGTTATGAGTCTGTTCAAATTTTCCACCTAACTCTGTGTTAGTTTAGGTAGGTAGCATGTTTCTTGAAATCTTTCTGTTTTTTCTTGTTGTTGTTGTTATGTGCTATCAAGTCAAACACAACTCATAGTGACCCCTCCTTGGGTTTCCGAAGTGGTATCATACAGAAGTAGATTGCCCAAACTTCCTTCTGAGGAGTGGTTGTTGGGATTGAACCACCAGCCTTCTGGTTAGCAATCAAATGCCTTAAGCACTACTTTGGAGTACAGTTCTTGATAGTATCCTGATATTATCCTTTTTATTTCAGTTGGTTCTGTTGTGATATCACCCATTTCACTTCTTATTTGTGTTATTTGTATCCTCTCCCTCTTTTCCTTTGTTACATTTGCCAGTGGTTTGTCAATTTTATTAATCTTTTCAAAAAACCAACTCCTGGTCTTGTTGATTTTTTCTGTTTCCTTCCTATTTTCTGTTTCATTGATTTCTGCTCAAGTCTTTATTATTTCTTTTCTTCTGATGACTGTAGACTTTTTTTTTTTTTATTTTTTTGCTGCTCTTTTTCTAATTGTTGAAGATGTTTGGTTAGGATATTTATTTTGCCTCTTTCTTCTTTTTTGATGTGTTTATTTATTGCTATAAATTGGCCTCTGATCCCTGCTTTTGCTGTGTCCCAGAGATATCAGTATGTTGTATTTTCATTCTTGTTTGATTCAAAGAATTTTTTAATTTCATTTTTTATTTTTTCTATTACATGGTTATTTTTGAGGAGGGTTTTATTCAGTTTCCATATGTTTGATCTTTTTCCATTGATCTTTCTATTGTTGATTTCCAATTTGATAGCATTGTGATCTGAGAAGACACTTTGCAGTATTTCAATATTTTTAAATTACTGAGGATTGTTTTGTGTCCTAACATATGATCTATTCTGGAGAATGTTCCATGTATACTGCAAAAGAATGTATATTGTACTGTTATTGGGTGAAGTGCTCTGTAGATGTCTATAAGTCAAGTTGGTTGATTGTGTTGTTTAGTTCTGCATCTTTGTTGAGTTTCTTTCTGGTTTTTCTATCTTTCTTTGAAAGTGGTGTATGAAAGTCTCTCACTATGACTGCGGAGTCATCTATTTGCCTTTTCAATTCTGTTAAAGTTTACTTTATGTACTTTGGGGCTCTTTCATTGGGTGTGTAGATAATTATTTTGGTGTGTCCTCTTGTTCAATTGATCTTTTAATCATTATATAATGACCTTCCTTATCCTTTATGGTGGGTTTTGTCATAAAGTCAATCATACTGGAAATTAATGTTGCCATTCTTGCTCCTTTTTGATTGTCATTTTCTTGATGTATCTTTTCTCCAAACATTGATTTCTAGTCTATTTTTGTCTTTGTCTCTAAGTTGTGTCTCTTGTAGACAGCATATTGTTGGGTCATATTTTCTTATCCAGTCTACAATTCTCCATCTCTTGAGTGGTGCATTTACTCTATTTACATTCAGTGTAATTATCAACAAGTGTGAATTTTTGCTGTCATTTTGTTGTGGGTTTTTTCATGGTGTTGCTGATTTCTTTGTTCCATATAATTTTTCTGTGCTGAGATCATTTTCCGTATGAATCGTGTTATCATTTCCTTCATTGTTATTGTTTTAGTATTTGCTAAATATTTGTGTTTGACCTCTTTTTCATTTTGATGTGAAAATTTATTATTATTATTTTTTGAGGTTACTTTGTGATTTATAATTTTTCTTGCAATTATCTTGACTTCCTCACCATTCAGATGTTCTGTAACTACATTATTTTTTTTCCTCTTTTTGTTTTGCTGTTGTCCTCATCTGCCAGTTGATGTCTCTGCTTCCCCATTTGCAGTCTTGTAAGCTTATTTTACTTTAGATACTTCCATAACAGGTTTGATTTCTGGGTTATATCATCATGTATTGTGGTTTGCTGTTTTTGGTTCTATGTGCAAAGGACTCCCTTTAGCATCTCTTGTAAGGTTGGTCTGTTTTTACAAATTCCCTTGATTTCTGCTTATCTGGAATTCTCCTAATTTCACCATCAGATTTGTGGGACAATTTTGCTCCATATATAATTCTTGGTTGGACATTTTTATTTCAGAGTTTTATATATATCATCCCATTGTCTTCTCACCTGCATGGTTTCTGCTGAGAAATCAGAGCTTAGTCTTAGTGGTTGCCCTTTGCAGGTAACTTTTCATTTTTCCCATGCTGCTTTCAGGATTCTTTCTTTGCCTTTGGTTTTGATGAGTTTGATTATGACTTCTTAGTGATTTTCTTTGGGGATCTATTCTGTTTGGGTCCATCAGACTTCCTGAATGGATATATTCTCATCTTTCATCATATCAAGGAACTTCTCTTGCAGCAAATATTTAACTATTTTCTCTGTAGTTTTATTTGTCTCCTTCTGTTATGGAATTCCAATTACATATACGTTATTCCTCTCATGGTATCCTACATGAATGTTAGGCTTTTTTCATTTTCTTTTGTTCTTTCTTTCTGATTGATGACTTACTAAAGTAGTACTGAGGCATTTGTCTTTGATCTCACTAATTCTGTTTTCCATTGATTTGATTCTATTCCTTTGCCTGTTCAATGTGTTACCTATTTCTGAAATTTTAGTATTACTCTTCTGTATTTCTATCTATAGAATTTGTATCATTTCTAATTTTTCATTTACTTTGTCATTTTGTTCTTGTATCGATTTCCCAAATTGTTCTAGGGTACTGTCTGTGTTTTTCTTCATTTTGTCAATGTTTTCCTTCATCTGACTCTCAATCCATCGAAGGCATATAAATACAATTCTTTTGAATTCCTAATTAGGGATTTCTAATGCTGATTCTTCCCCTGGGATGTTTTCTGGCTTTCTGTTCTGGTCTTTTGTTTCTACTACTTTATCTTGCTTCTTTGTGTGGACTGTGGTGGTCTGTTGTCTCTGAGATATTGTGGCATTATTTATTTATATTTAATTGGTGATTGCATGTTGGTGTGATTCACCCAAGATTTTTTCCTTTATTTTGCTTTGATATATCTGAGTAAGTAGGGTACTGTGTTCCTATGTTTGCTAGTTAACAGCACTTATGCACTCACTACCTGTCTCATGGTGGGTGTGGCAGAGAATGAGAGTGGGTGCACAGAATTGTGTAAGCTGTTTGTGAAGAGCAGTTAAGGGTAAGTTGGGCTCATATTGGCTGTCATCTATCATAGGCCAGTTAGTGCTGAAAGAATTGATGGCCCTCACTTAGTAGGTGGGGCTGCAGGAGGCTTGGGTATGGTTGGGTCATATGGGCTGTCTCCCACTCAGTGAGATAACAGCATTAAAATTAAATTAAAAATCCACCAAAAAGGTAAAAACAAGAGTACAAAGAACACAAACCTCATAAAGACACAGGAATTATCTCCAAAAAGAAAAAAAAAATGGCAATAAAAGAGAAGAAATGTTTAAAGAGATATTTTAAAAGTACAAAAGAAATATAAATAGAAAAAGAGAAGAAAAAAACCCCACAATATCTGGTAAGTAGGGAATAGGAGAAAAAAGCTAGAGTAAAGGAATAATAAAGAAAAAGTTAGTATTATGCAAAAAGAAAAACAAGGGATGGGAAAAACCAAAAGAAAGAAAAAAGATGGGAACCAGGAAATGGAGAGAGACAAAAGCCCTAAAACTAAATCCAGGAAGGGAAAAATAAAGAATAAAAAGGAAATAAGAAAGAGTGATTAAAAACAAAAAACTAAACAAAAAACAAATTTGGGTGAGGGTGGGGCAGGGCACCCAGGCTCTGTCAGAACACACACATTGGGATGGAATTCCTGCCAGTCCAGAAGGTGGATGGAGGTGGGTGATGGCAGCACCTCCATTCACCAGGAGGATATGTGGTGTAAGAGTAACAAAGGGAAGAGCTCACTTTTCCAATGGTCAGCCTCCAGTATAGTTGCCCCTGCTGTTCCTGGCAAGTTCACTGGGATCTGAATGCTACTGCTTTAAATATCCAAAATCACTTGAAGATAGCTGACAGTCTTCAGCTCCGTTTGTCTCCTTAGTCACAGTTTTCATTCAAGTTCTTCTACTGGTTGGTATTTAATTCACTTTTGTGTCTTTCTTTCCAAAGCTCAGGGCTCTAGGATTATCTTCAGTGTCTATTGGATTCTCTTTTCTTTGTTGAAGATAGTCTGCGTAGCTTGTCTTTCTATTCTGCCATCTTACTGAAAGTCAATATGAATATTTTAAAAGGGAAAATATAAAATAGTTTTTAGCATCCTTGAAAGTCTGAGAGCCATATGAGTATCAAATTTATGGGTTACCTGAGTATTTATTTCTTACGTCTCGAAAAAAGAGAATGTGGGATTAACTAACCAAAAGCTACAAATGGCACAAAATTCTGGTTATGAAAAATAGAAACTTTGAAGGATGAATGTTTGTTTATTCTTCTTTTAAGCTGTTGAAGAATTCTCTTTTCTTCTTCTTTCCCTCATCCTCCTCTTCCTACTCCCCTTTTGCTCCTTCCTCCCACCCTCCTCCTCTTTCTCTTGTTCCTTTTTCTTCTCCAAGAAGAAATTTTAAATCATCAAGGAATGAAATGAGGCTGTATCCTAAAAGTGAATTCAGGGAGTGTGTGGTATTGGAAAGTGATGTTCTGAAACTCTGTAATCATGCATGATATTAGTAAAAGTTTCTTAGTTGTATTAGAAAGAACACTCAGTTATGGGCTGTGCCTGCCATGTCCAGTCGAGGGATTAATCAAACCTAGAGACAGACTATGATAGCCATAGGTGGGAGCTAAGGTAGCGTAGTGCCTAAGGCACTTGACTGCTAACCAGAAGGCTGGAGGTTCAAACCCACCAGCCACTCCCTGGAAGGAAGATGGGGCAATCTACTTCCGTAGTGATACTGCCTCAGAAACCCAAGGAGGGGTCGCTATGAGTCAGGTCCAACTCGATGGCACATAACAACAACAACAACAACATGTCCCATTAGTGGTAAGAACACAGTTCAGAAATTTCACAATGAGATAATTTTATATATGGTAAATATCCACTAAATGTTTGTCCGGTGAGTGAAAGATCCATTAGATCAGGGATTCATAAGTGGGATTGAAAGGATTGGATCATCCCCCAGGGGTAAAATGAATCAGAATCATTTTGAGGATCTTTTTCACATTATGCACCCCACTTCAGAGATTCTGATATATACCTCAGGTTGTGTTTTGAATTTTCTGTTTTCCTCCTTCACCAGTTACCACAAAAATACACCACTAATACTATGTGTTGGAGGTAGGAAAGAAGAAATTGTTACAATCTATGATCTATATGAAAAAAAAATGTATTTGATAAGAACAGTAGCTGGACTCAAACTAGCAGATAAATATTTTCTTTTGTAGATTTAAGATTTGTGTTATTCTACTATTTATATAAAATTTCTAGTTTCTAAACATAAATATACATGCTTATTTTTTTGTTTCAATTGCATAACTCAGGCACAAGTTAGATTCTCCTGGCCCAGGGGTGCCCCTTGCCAAGATTTTTTTTACCAATTCTAAGATGTTAATTTCTTGTAATGCTGTTTAGTCTGCCCACTGGTACTTCTGGAGTGGATAATTTTTGTTAGCAAAACTATCTTTCTATATGACAAATATTTTCAATACTACTAACTTTGACCATGAAATTAAATGAATGATTATAGTTGACAGAAAAGATTATTAATGAAAATTCTTGGCTATTGAACTATATATATATATATATATATATATATATATATATATATATATATATATATGAAGAAGAGTGTACAATTATATATATGCATATATAATTATTCCAGTAAAACATAGACATGGAAGATAAATATAACAGAACAAAAAAGGAAGAAATGCTGCACTAATATTTTTTTATTACTGTCATATGAATTTTCCAAGAAGGTTAAAACTTCCTCCTCAGTAGGTTGTAAAAGTTTGAAAAACTTCCTTGGAACTGTAGGCAGAGACATGCATATTTATTCAGAAGAGAAACAAAAAGAATAGGGAAGAAAC
The DNA here is from genome assembly GCF_000298275.1 of Orycteropus afer afer. NCBI lineage: Eukaryota > Metazoa > Chordata > Mammalia > Tubulidentata > Orycteropodidae > Orycteropus > Orycteropus afer. The sequence goes on from NW_006922244.1 coordinate 489,622, forward strand.
AATTAAAAAATGAAGAAACCAGGATTCAAGATGACCGCTAACCCCCTCCCACTTGTGGGGATACTTATACCTGAGTTTGAGAAATTGGGGGTGGGGGCTGTGTGACTGGGAATGGAGGGCTATGTGACTGGCTTCAGACTTGGTGGTGCTGGGTCCCGAATGGGAGGGGGTCCACAGGGTAGTGCCCTACGACCACCACCTGTGTATGCTCTGATAATTGCTGCTGTTAGCAAGCTTTATGGCTTAAAAGTGTTCTAAGCACAGGTTAATACATTACAGGGAAAGTAGTTAATACCTGACGGGGGTGATCAGGAGAATACATAAGAGGAGATAGGGGAAAAAGATTATAGTTCTTACAAGTGTGGCTAAACAAGATGGAGTCTGAGAGCCACTTTGGAGGGTTGCAGTTACTGCCTATACAATTAATTACATTGATACATTATTTGAAAAAAAAAAAAAAAAAAAGGAAAAGAAGACTTGTAACTATGTATTGATATGTCATGTTGTTGTTATGTGCCGTCGAGTTGGACCTGAGTCATAGCGACCCCTCTTGTGTTTCCGAGGCAGTATCACTATGGAAGTAGATTGCCCCATCTTCCTTCCAACGATATGTCATAGTAATGAATAATAACATTACAGTGCCTGTTTTTGATTCGTAACTTCTGAAAATTTGAAATAATGTCATCAAAATTGTTCTTCTTTAAGTATTTATGTTTAACAAATGACCATATTTTTCCTTGATCTTTGCTCAAATTGATTGAAGAACAATTTTTATTCATTTTGCTTTTAAAAAGTTTCTTTTCCAGCAATAGTTACACAAATAGAAACTTTTGTAGAGTTCTTTAATTTGACATCTTAGAACCTTTTCAGACTTACAGAAAATTTGTGAAGATAGTATAAAGAGTTCATATACCTCCCAGTTTTCCCTATTGTTATATTACATTAGAACACTGTATTTGTTGCAATAAATGAACTAGTACTGATACATGATTATTAAATAAAGTCAATACTTTAATCAGATTTCCTTAGTTTTTAGTTAATCTCCTTTTTCTGCTAGGAAAAATTTTAAACTTAATAATGTTAGGCAGAGATTCACTAAAATCTCATTTCACAACACAGCCAGGAAATTGCAAAACTGTCATGTCTTAGTTTGGTTCAATTACACTGGCTTTAAAATTATATATTCACCAAAAAATTCATCATAATTTGTGTCATATGATTTGGAATACTTTGAAGTCACTTCTAGTATTACATATTCTTGTGTGTTACGAGCTGAGAATATAACTGAAAATTCCCTAAATAAATTAACTTCTATGCAAACACAATAGCTGTAAAAGAGTAAGTAGCTGTATAAATGTGCCAATTTGTAGCTTACTTGTATATTATTAAATCTCAGTAGCAACTGGGGTAATTTTTTAGATTAAGGATTTTTTTTTTCCCAAGGAGGACATTTTTATCACACATATTGTCTAGAATTTATGGCCATGGTAAAATAGAAGCAGACACTTATTTAGTTTTATTATTGTTTTTAAATCCTCTACAGACGTTTCATCCCTGCTCCTTATTGACTGCACTGAAGGCAAACCAATCTCACCACCCTGAACTTTGTACATCATCTTATCAATTAGTCCTCATAGCACCAGAGATAGAAATCAACTTTCTTCAACATTCATAAGAAATTCACTTACATCAATCCAAGCAAGCATTTTGTAAAGTTTTAAAAGACGTATTTGGTTCAAAGCCACCAGCCACTCCTCAGAAGGAATATTAGGCAATCTACTTCCGTAGTGATACCACCTCAGAAACCCAAGGAGGGGTCGCTATGAGTCAGGTCCGACTCGATGGCAAACAACAACAACAACCTTGCTGTTGTGGTGTGTTAATGGCAGATTCATTCAGGTTGGCATCTTGATGTCACTCTTAGTATCCCCTCCACGCACCTTCCTTCTTCCTCTCAAATCAATCCTCTCTCCTTGTCATTCTCTTCACTCCAAACCCCTTACAATCTTATTTTTTTCCTCCAAAGGCAAGCTTATGAATCTGTTCATTAAATGAACTCTTATAGGGACAGCCAAGAGAATAATATTTACTTACTTTATTACATAATCAGACTACATGCAATTTTTCCATAGAATAATTATTTCTATAAATAGGATTCTAGTTTAAGCAGTGAAGTATATTGGTGTTGTTAACTGTTTGTGGTTTGTAATTTGTAGCTGGAAAACCATCAAAACCAAGGAAGTGAAATGGTTCCTCCTTCCTACCCAGCAAGATTGAAAACTTAATTCTATAGCTTGTCTTGGATTCTTAAAAACTATTGCCTTTAAATGTTTATTGTTGATTACCACTCTATTGTGTCATTTTGGGAAAGGAAAGGAAAGGTAAGAAAACTGAATGTATTCTTTTAAGTAGTCTTTGTACATTTTTAACCAATTATTAAGAAGTACTTGGGTGTTGCGGTGGTTACATTTGTGTGTCACTTGGCTAGGCCTGGTTGAGTGGTTGGGCAGCTGAATGTAGTTATTCCCCATGGCAAGATTATTAATTAACTCCATGGTGGCATCTATTGGAGCAGCTGAGTAGCTGCTTTGGTTATGTGGTTTGCTTCCTGTACATAAAAAGCAGCTTTGGGAATGGTCTCTAACTTATGGCACGCTTGGACCCTGCATGTAGCTGAGTCCTTGTTCAGCAGCCTGCCATGCTCTGCCTGCCCACCTTGGGACTTACACTGGACTTGAATTAATGGTCTGCTGCGTGGTTTGATAACATCAGGACTGTGCCTCATCAGCCAGTAGCTGCCTGACTGAAGAGAAGCCTCTAGCTTCAGAGGGCCTGGAGCAAGAGGCAGAGCTGAAGCCCAAGGTTGAGGGACTTTCACACAGCCCCTAGAGCCTGGCACATTGAACTTGGAATTAAAGCCTCTAAACTATGGAAGAATCAACTCCTGTTTGTTAAGGCCACCCCATTTGTGGTATATATTTTTGCCAGAGCAGCACTAGGTAACCAAAACAGCTGTCTTTTCCTTTGAACCAGATTGTATGAATTTTATTTGTCAGAACTTTCCCTTCTGGTTGCCATTTTTCAAAATTAAAATAATTTCCCTTGTTCTTTTCTCTTTGCTGCATTTTCTTAATATTATTTGTATTTATTTGCTTAATTACAATTAAATAGTGAAACTATACCCAAATATTTTCAATATTTTTACTGGTTGTACAATTCAATAAATATATTTTAATATATATTTGGATACACTAATTTAATGGGTTCTAATTTCATATAAGTACTTTAAGTGTCTTTCATACTCACATTTTTATTATTTTCACTGTGTTTCTCCTTTCCCCAACCCATTTCCTGCTTTTGCTTGAAGTGATGCAGGGCGTTTTCTATTTTTGTTTTTAATTTTATTGCTCCCCAAGGCGTTCTCAATTGTATTTTTCTTGGGACGGCAACATTTTGTCTGAATACTTAAGCCATGACGAAAGTATACCCATATAGCATTTATTGACTTGTTCAATGAGTTTTCAAAAAAATGAAGTATTTAGTTAATATTGAACAAAGACAATTTGTAGTATATTACTCCACTGCCTAGTGTCTGGAATTTTCTAAGTGAAATATAATTCTAGAAATGACTTCCTTTCACATGGTACTTAATTGATCAAACTATGAATCTCAAGTGCTAGTGGTAACAGCCAATGCAATGCAGTGCTCAAAAAGAAGCTGTTGTTGTTATTAGCTGTTGGGTTGATTTTGATTGTGACTCATGGCAACCCCCTGTTTGGGGGCTAGAACTGCTCCAAGGCTGCAACCTTTTGAAAGCAAATCAGCAGGCCTGTCTTCCAAGGTGCCTCTGGGTGGGTTCAAACTGTCAACCTCTCAGTCAGCAGTTGAGTGTTTAACCATTTGAGCCACCCAAGAAAGAAGATACATAATGCTATTTGAATGTTTTTTCTACATCTTGTGCTTTGCA
>NW_006922244.1:498127-527939 GCF_000298275.1 Orycteropus afer afer
TCCCTTGCTCCCGAAGACCTGATCCCTCTCGGTAGGGTAAAAAGGGAAACGTGTTCAGTGCAGATCAGTGATCAGTGAGTAAGCACAAGCCCGCCTTGTTTCAGTGCCTATGCTTAAACTGCCCCCTGGCTGAACACTCTATTCTAATGTAGAGATGAGGAAATTGGGGTTCATAGACATGCAATATCTTGGCCTATATCAAATTAATAAGTGGTAGTATTTCTTTCAACTTCTGCTCAAGTTGATTTTTTTCTCATTTTTATGAAGTCCATGAATTCAGAGAATATAACTTGCTTCATCTTTTCAGTTTGTTTAGGCCTACATTTCTTAGAAGAATAACGTGCTGAATATTTTTGTCCAAATATTTTCACATGAGATCAACTCTACAGATTCTTTTTAACTCTTCCTTTTGTCCCCTCTGTGGCAAGGAGGACTACAGCAATGTGTTCTAGCCCATATCCTCTCCTTACAATAGAACTTTGACACAGATTCTATCAAGAATTGAGATTTGTGTTCCCTCCACTTGAATCTGGCTGCCAGTGGTAGTGTCAGTTTGTGATGTCTGAGTCTAGACTTTGCAGAACAATTTTTTGCCTCATTCCCTTAAGACATTTGATTAATCCAGCCACCATACCATGAGGAAGCCCAGTGGTTTGCAGAGTGGTCCACGTGGAGAGACAGACAGCTCTGGTCGTCAGCCATGATTGAACTCCCACCAAAAGCCAGCACCAATTTTTCAGTCATGTGAGGGAGCCATCTTGAAAGTAATCCTGCATTTTCCAGTTGAGGTGCCCAGATGATGCCTTGTGGAGCAGAGGTGAGTCTTCCACATTGATCCCTAAAGTAGATTGCCTAAACTTCCTTCTGACGAGTGGCTGGTGGGTTTGAACTTCCAACCTTCCGGTTAGCAGTCAAATGCCTTAAGCACTATGCCACCAGAGTTCCTAAATTGATAAAAAACTATTGCTGCTGCTTTAACGCCACTAATTTTATTTATTTATTTAATTGTGATTAGGGTGAAGTTTACAGAGCAAATTCACTTTCCATACAGCAGTTTACACACACTTTGTCTCATGACGTTGACTGAAATTTACCACAATGCAACTCCCTTCCCACTTCTTCCACATACTTACCTCTTCCCTGGGTCCTTCCCTCCCAACCACTTCTGCAATTGGGCTGTCTCCCTGTGCATTGTTGCTGTTGTTATGTGCCGTCGAGTCAGACCCGACTCATAGCGACCCCTCCTTGGGTTTCCGAGGCAGTATCTCCATGGAAATAGATTGCCCCATCTTCCTTCCGAGGAGTGGCTGGTGGATTGGAACCTCCAGCCTTCTGGTTAGCAGTCAAGTGCCTTAGGCACTATGCTACCAGAGCTCCTGTGCATACAGCCCTTCTATTCTCCCATGATTGTCCTCTCCAAGGAGTGTATCTACCTAGGGTAAATATTCTGTCTTTTGGTTTGGTGGAAGCCACAGGTGTGGGTTCAATACCAGGCCTGAAGGCCAGCTAGGGGCGCCATAGTCTCACTGGTTCTATCAGGCTCTATCGGACCAGCAAAGTTGGCCCCTCTTCTTCTTCTTCTTTTTTTTTTTTTTTCAAACAATTTTGAGTTCTGTTCCACATTGTTCTACCACTCTATCCAGGATCTCCTACATAGATCCCCCTCTGATTGTTTGGCAGTGGTAGCCAGGCATCATCCAATTCTTCTGGTCTCACAGTAGTATAGACTGAGGAATGGATGGTGTACCATTCACTTGGATGAATTGTTTCCATGTGTCTTTGGTTTTCTTCATTCCTCTTTGCTCTGGACAAGGAGGGACCCATCGTTGAATCTAGATGGCTGCTTGCAAGCTTTTAAGATCCCAGTCGCTACTCACCAAAGTAGCAGGTGGAAAAATGTTTTGTGTAGTGTGCTATGCCAATTGAGCTTGATGTCCCCTGTGAATATGGTCCTGAGCCCACAGGTTCAATTACTTGGTCCCTCTGGATAGCTGGCTGTGATCAAGAAATGACTAAAAACTTGTCCCTTGTCAGATTTAATATACATCTGGGAATTCTCACAGAACATACAAATACACTTGTAGAAATATTGTCTGCCAACCCTATGTAAGGTCTTGGGCACACTGTCCCTTACACAGACATACCTAACAGTTCAGCCTGTCTACCCATTTATCGACCTATATAGCCATGTTTGTCTTCACTGACAACACGGTACTGTATGTGCAAAAGGGTTTATGTTTGTTGTCTGTACCTCCCATGTACCTCTCTATGTCTTCCTCTTCCTCACTGCCACCATGTTGATCACTCACATTTGGGACATTGCCCTTCTCTTCACCCAAATCAATACTTGTTTCTACCTATCTAACAGTGCTCCCTACCCTATTCTCCCACCCCTGGTAACCAATAAAGAAAATTTCCTTCCATATATAAACCTTTCCTTGACTATTTAAAATAATGTACTAATACAATATTTGTCTGTCTGTGATTGACTTATTTCATTCACCATAATATCCTCCAAGTTCATCCATGTTATGTAGTGTTTTGCAGATTCTATGTTATTTTTTAGGGTTGCATAGTATTCCATTATGTGTATGTACCATAATTTGGTTATTCATTCTTCTGTTGATGGACACCTAGGTTGTTTCCATCTTTTTGTTATTGTAAATAGTACTGTAATGAACATGGGTGTGCATGTTTGTTCTGGTCATGGCTTTACTTCTTTAGGATATATACCTAGTAATGGAATGGCTGGATCAAATGGTATTTCTAATTCCAACTTTTTAAGGAATTGCCATACTGCTTTCCATAGTGATTATACCATTTGACAGTCCCACTAGCAGTGTATGAGAGTCCCAATCTCTGTGCATCCTTGCCAGCATTTGTTATTTTCTGTCTTGTTGAACTTTGTTACTAGTGCTGGGGCAAGATGGTATCTCATTGTTATTTTGATTTGCATCTCTCTAATGGCTAATGATCTTGAGCATTTCTTCATATATTTGTTGGCTGCCTGAATATCCTCTTTGGTGAAGTGTCTATTCATGTCTTCTGCCCATTTTCTAATTGGATTATTTGTCATTTTGTTGTTGAGGTGTTGGAGTTTTCTATAAATTTTAGAGATAAGTCCCTTGTCAGATATGCCATTGCAGAATATTTTTTTTTTCCAAATTGTAGGTTCTCTTTTGACTCTTTTGGAGAAGTCTTTGGAAGCATGTAACAATTTAATTTTCAGAAGGTCCCATTCATCTAGTTTATCTGTTGTTTGTGCATTTTGGGTTATGCTTGATAGTCTATTTAATTTATGCCATATATTGTTGTTGTTAGATGGCGTGGAGTTGTCTCTGACTCAAAGTGACCCTACACAGAGCAGAATGAAACACCACCCAGTCCTGAGCCAGCTCCATGATTCTAGATTTTAAGAAGTTCAAAGAAATATCACTTTAATCTTGGACCTGTTGTTATTGAGTGAAGAATTTGGTTAAATTTTTAAAATAAACTTTTGACTATAAAAAGTATCTTTGTCCCTCACCCCTACCCTAAAAACAAAACTAAATAATTGATCCTATGAGTTACAAAGTTGAACAGATCCATAGGATTTTCTTGGCTACAATCTTTACAGAAGCACATGATAAGACATTTCTTCCATGGCACTGTTGGATAGATCTGAACTACCAGCCTTTAGGTTAGTAGATGAGGGCAAGATACCTTCACCCTCAACATACCAAAACCAACCTAACAAAGTACCACAGAGTCATATTTGACTCATAGCAACTGCTGCTTGGGCTTCCATGGCAGTATCACTATGAAAGTAGATTCCCCAAATTTCTTTCTGAGGAGTGGCTGGTGGATTTGAACCACCAGCCTTATGGTTAGCACCCAAATGTCTTTGGCACTACAATACCAGAACATGTGCAAATAGCTTAATTTTAAAGTTGATTTCAGCAATGTTATTGCTGTGGGGTGCCATCGAGTCATCTCTGAATCATAGAGACTCTATGCACAGCAGAAAGAAACATCGCTGGTTCTGAGTCAGCTCCATGATACTTGCTATACATGAGCCCATCACTGCTGCCACCATGACAATCCATCTCATTGAGGGACTTCCCCTCTTTCATCAACCCTCCACCTTACCAAGCATAACATCCTTCTCCAGGGAATGGTCCCTTCTGACAACATGACCAACGTATGTGAGACAAAATCTGGCCATTCTTGCCTCCAAGGAGCATTCTGGCTGCACTTCATCCAGGATAGACCTGTTAGTTCTTTTAGCAGTCCACAGCGCTTTCAGCATTCTTTGCCAACACCACAGCTCAAAAGCATCAGTTCTTTGGGCTTCCTTATTCATTGTCCAGCTCTCATATGCATATGAGGCAATTGAAAATACAATGTCTTGTGTCAGGCGTATGTTACTCCTCAAGGAGACATCTTTGCTCTTCAGCACTTGAGAGAGGTCCTTTGCAGCGGATTTGCCCAGTGCTATATGTCATCTAATGCCGTGACTTCTGCTTCCTTTGGCATTGATTGTAGAACCAAGCAATGTGAAGTCTTTGACAATTTCAGTATTTTCTCCATTTATCATGATGCTGCTTATTGGTCCAGTTGTGAGAACTTTTGTTTTCTTTATATTGAGATGTAATCTATGCTACAGACTGTAGTCTTCAATCTTCATCAGTAAGATCAAGTCATCCTCACTCTCAGCAAGCAAAGTTGTGTCATCAGCATATCTGTGGTTGTTAATGTTTCTTCCTCCCATCCTGATGCCACATTCTTCTTCATATAGTCCAGCTTTTTGGATTATTTGCTCAGCATACAGATTGAATAAATATGGTGAAAGGATACAACCCTGGTACACTCCCTTCTTGACTTTAAACCATGCATTGTTGTTGTTGTTATGTGCCATCAAGTCAGACCTGACTCTTATCGACCTCTCCTTGTGTTTCTGAAATGGTGTAACTATGGAGTACATTGCCCACCCTTCTTTCCGAGGAGTGGCTGGTGGGTTTGAACTGCCAGCCTTCTGGTTAGCAGTCAAGTGCCTTAGGCACTATGCCACCAGAGATCCTTTTAAACTGTGTATTGGTCCCTTTTTTGTTTGAATGACAGCCTCTTGGTCTATGTACAGGTTCCTCATGAGTACAATTAAATGTTCAGGAATTCTTATTATTCTCAATGTTATCCACAATTTGTTATAATCCACATAATCAAATGAATTTGCATAGTCAATAAAACACAAGTAAATATTTTTCTGGTATTCTTTGCTTTTAGCCAAGATCCATCTGACACCATCAATGATATCCCATGTTCCACATCTTCTTCTGAATTCAGCTTGCATTTCTGGAAGTTCTCTGTCAATATACTGCTGTAACCACTATTGAATTATCTTCAGTATGATTTTACTTGAGTATGATATGAATGACATTGTTTGATAGTTTCCACATTCTGTGGGATCACCCTTCTTTGGAATGGGTACAATTATGGATCTCTTTCAGTCAGTTGGCCAGGTTGCCATCTTCCAAATATCTTGGCATAACCAAGTGAGTGCCTCCAGAGGGGCATCAGTTTGTTGAAACATCTCAATGGGTATTCCGTCAATTCCTGAAGCCTTGTTCTTCACCAATTCTTTCAGTGCAGCTTTGACTTCTTCTTTCAATACCATTGGTTCTTGAACATATGCCACCTCCTGAAAGGCATGAGATTGACCAGTTCTTTTTGGTAGTGACTCTGCGTATTCCTTCCATCTTCTCTTGATCTTCCTGCATCATTCAATATTTTACCCATAGAATCTTTCAATATTGCAACTCAAGGCCTAAATTTTCTCCTCAGTTCTTTCAGCTTGAGAAATGCCAAGAGTGTCCTACCCTTTTGGGTTTCTAACTCCAGGTCTTTGCACATTTCTTTATAGTAATTGACTTTGTCTTCTTGAGATGCTCTTTGAAATCTTCAGTTCAATTCTTTTGTCTTGTCATTTCTTCCATTTGGTTTAGCTACTCTTCACTCAAGGACAAGTTTCAGAGTCTCTTCTGACATCCATTTTGGTCTTTTTTTTTTCTTTCTTGGCTTCTTAATGACCTGTTGCTTTCTTTATGGATGATGATTTTGATGTCATCCCACAATTCTTCTGGTTTTTGGACATTGGTGTCCAATGCATTAAATCTGTACTTTAGATGGTTTCTAAATTCAGGAGGGGTATATTCAAGGTCATATTTTGGCTCTTGTGGACTTGTTTTAATTGTCTTCAACTTCAAGTTGAATTTGCATATGAACAGTTGATTGTCTATTTCACAATCAGCTCCTGGCCTTGTTTGGCTGAAGATATTGAGCTTTCATTGCCTCTTGCCACAGATGTAGTCAATCCGATTTCTGTGTACTCCATCTGGTGAAGTCCATGTATAGTCGCCATTTGTGTTGTTGAAAAAGGTATTTGCATTGAATAAGGCATTGGTCTTGCAAAATTCTGTCATGCGAGCTCCAGAATTATTTCTGTGACCAGGGCCAAATTTTCCAACTACCATGATTCTTCTTTGTTTCCAACTTTTGCATTTCAATCAGCACTGGTAAGAAACACCTCTTGATTGCATGTTTGGTCAATTTCAGACTGCAGAAGTTGATAAAAAATTTCATTTTCCTCATCTTTGGCTTTGGTGGTTGGTGTGTAAATTGGAACAGTAGTAGTAGTAATGGGTTTTCCTTGTAGACGTATGAATATTATCCTATCACTGACAGCATTATACTTCAAGACAGAACTTGAAAAATCCTTTGTGATGATGAATTCCATGTCATTCTTCTTCAATTTGTCATTCCCAGCATAGTAGATCATATGATTGCCTGATTCATAATGCCCCAAACCACTCCTTTTCAGCTCACTAATCCCTATGATATCAATCTTTATGAGTTCCATTTCATTTTCGACAATTTCCAATTTTCCTAGATTTATACTTCATACATTCCATGTTCTAATTATTAACAGATGTTTGCAGATGTTTCTTCTCAATTTGAATTTTGTGCCATGTCATCATGTGGAGGTCCTGAAAGACTTACTTTATCCATATCATTAGGGTTGGTTCTACTCTGATGAGGCAGCACTTTCCCAGTCCTGTTTTGAGTGCCTTCTGACCCAATGGGCTCATCTCCATGCACTGTGTCAATGTTTCTAAGCTATTCATAAAGTTGCCCAGTAATGTATCAGACAGTGTTTCTCTGCTATTCATAAAGTTTTCCCTGGCCAGTTTTTGAGAAGTAGATGACTTCCTCCTTCTTCCTAGTCTGTTTGTCTGTAAGCTGCATTGAAAGCTGTGCACTCTGTGCAACTCTGCTGGCGTCTGACACACTGGTGGCACAAGCTCAAGCCTCACAGTAACATATAAACCCTACAGGATGACACACTGACAGACAAGTTTGTCTCCCTTAACTGTTGGGAACCTCTGCTCCCTCCCCTTACCAAATTCCTACCTGGAATTTGCCACTTTGTGGTCCTTGGCTGCTCCCTCCCTTTCCTGGCTCAAGGGGCTGGGGCCTGCCTTGCTTCCTGCCCCTTACCTGGATGCTGCCACTCCTGTGGTCTCTGGCCTCTCTGCTCTCTCCCTTTACTGGCTCCCATTCTTCCCTTAGTTGTTCCTAACCACTCTGCACCCACTTTTTGGGGCCTGGCCTTAAATAAGGCTGGCCATGAAGCCAAGTCAAGGAGCTCTGAGCCAAGTGCACACCTTCTCCAGGGCACCCCTTGAAATAAAGTTAGCCCAAATGCCAAGCCAAGCAGCCCCAAGCTTGTGCCCTACCTTCTCTGGAGCCCAACCTTGAACTAAAGCCAGCCCTGCAGCCAAGCCACGCAGCCCCAAGCCTGCATCCCTGCCTTCTCCAGGGCCTGCCCTTGAACTCTCCATTTACAATAGATACCATAAAAATAAAATGCTTGGTATTAAATCTCACTAGGGACACAAATGATTTGTACAAAGAAAATAACGAGCACTACTCCAAGAAATCAGAAGAGCTCTACAAAAATGGAGGAACATACCATGCTTGTGGACAGGAAGACTGAACATTGTGAAAATGTCAATACTACCTGTGTTAGACTGGGTTCTCTAGAGAAGCAAAACCAGTAAAACTGATATACATATGGAGAGAGAGAGAGAGAGAGAGAGAGATTGATTTATCTTAGGAAAATGACTCACACAGTTATAGAAGCTAGTAAGTCCAAAGTTCTTGGATCAAACATCAAGCTGGAGGCTTTTCCTGACTCACATAGCTGCAGGGGCTGATGCTCAAGGTTGGCGGGCAGTATACCAGCTGTTAACTCTAACCAATGACAAACCCAAGATCTCCAGACCAAATGGTGAATTGTTCACTCACGGACAGTTGTAGGCAGCATAACAAGATCCTGATCCACAGAAGAGTGGATCTCAGCTAAAAGGCATGGAGATTATAGAAATTGAAGCAGAGAAGGAGTGAATGCCATTACAGGTAAGTTATCAATTTGAGCATCACTTCAAGCATGTATGAAGGTACCCTGGTGACATAGTGGGTAAGGCATTTGGCTGCTAACTAAAAGGTTAGTGGTTCAAACTTACCAACTGCTCCACAGGAGGAAGATGAGGCAATCTACTTCTATAAAGATTTACAGCCTTGGAAACCCAAAGAGGGTCACTATGAGTCAGAATCAACTCAATGGCAGAGTGTTTAAGCATGTATGAGCTGTTTCAAACCCACAGTCCATACTTCACTTAGGAAACACAAATTCAAAGAAAAAATTATTAAGAATTCCAAGATAGTGACAGCAAAGCATTGAAGCATGTCCATTAAATTTAAATGAGTTTACTTGGCAATCAGCAGTTCAAGGCAATCTTATTAAAATTAAAGGAACAGAGAGGTCCCAGCTGACATTTTGGATATACTTTTATTAGAACAACTTTTGGTCACATTTAAATTCATATAGAGCTTTTGATGAAAAATTTCTGAGTCTTTGTGTCACACTCTTATTATTGAACCCATCTCTTTATTCTGTATTAGTATATATATATTAAAAGTGCTGGTTGCTTATTTACAAACATTTAATTTTATGTGGTTTGATTTGTCCCTTCTTTCTAACTTGTGATCCTTTGGGCTTTTTATTCTATGGAGTAAATATTTATTCACTTGTCCTCTTATGTCACCTCCCTGTACTTTTTTGAAAGCATCTTCCTACTCCATATGAAAAAAATTTGATGAACCACAAAATTTGTTCAAATATCAAAGTTGTCAAGGATTTCACTTTGCACAGATCATCAATCAATGTCCATGGAAGCAGTAGTCAATACATCAAACTATGTATTGGATTGTAGAAAAGAAGTCTTCAAAATCTTAAAAAAGCAAACATGTCACATTGATAACTATGATGTGCCTGACCCAGGCCATGGTATTTTCATTTGTCTCATACGCCTGGGAAAGCTGGAAAGTGAAAAAGGAAGACTGAAGTAAAATTGATGGATTCAAATTGTGGTGTTGGTGAAGAATATTGAATGTACCATGGGCTGCCAGGAGAACAAATAAATCCTTGGAGGAAGTACAGCCAGAATGTTCCTTAGAAGGAGGATGGTGAGACTTTTCCTCACTTATATTAGCTATGTTACTAGGAAACATTCATCATTAGAAAAAGACATCATGTTTGACCGAATGGAGGGCCAGTGAAAACTAGGGAGCTCTGGCGGTGAAGTGCCTAAGGCATTTGACTGCTAACCAGAAGGCTGGTGGTTCAAGCCCACCAGCCACTCCTAGGAAGGAAGATTGGGCAATCTACTTCTGTAGAGATACTGTCTCAGAAACCCAAGGAGGGGTTGCAATGAGTTGGAAGTAGGCAACAGCAGTGAGTTTAGTTTGCTTTTCTTTTTTTTAGAGGAAACTAGGGAAGCTCTCAAAGAAAGGGTTTAAAACAATAACCATAACAATGGACTCAAACATACCAACAATTATAAGGACAACAATGTTTCCTACTGTTGTACAAAAAGCCCCTGTGAGTTTGAGCCAACTTGCTAGTACCTAACAACAACAATGACAAAATCTGTCAACATTCTAATCAGAATAATGTGTTCTTCCATTTGTCAACATTTACCCACATAAACACTGACTGTGAATGGCCAAAGGCAGGGTCTACAATAGGAACATGAAAAACTGAACAGATTTATTTGATATTTCTGGATTTGAGAAAATAAACTAACTTAGTCAACATAATCTATTTGGTCAACATGAAGAAAAGAAAAACACAAGGATACTGTTTTAGGAATTTATTCTAAGATTCATGATCTCATTTTTCACTATAACTGTCACTTTGTTCCCACAACATCCTATTCAGACTTTCTGATGACCTAAATCTGTCATTTTCTCTTAATAGCCCATATTTTCCATCCTGTCCTTGATTCACATCTGCTCTTTGGGATGACTGTTCATTACCACCAGTGACAATTTTGGGCTCCACACAGCATGTTTCCAAACAAAAGGATGCATGATCTGGAAATTGAGGAAGCAATAAAAAAATACTTTTCAGTCTGGAACCATGTAAACTAGGAGCATGTGTTCTCAGAGTCATAAAACCTAGAATAGCCAAAACACTTGAAAAAGAAAAAAGAGAACTCAGACTTGCCACTTTACAAGCTTACTACAAAGCTACAGTAATAAAGATTGTGGGATACTGACACAAGATAGACATATGGATAAATGGAATAGATTGGAGTGGGCAGAAATAACGCTTACATTTATGGCCAACTGATTTTCAACAAGAGGGCTAAGACAATTCATTGGAGGAAAGAATAATTTTTTTTTAAACAAATGATACTGGGACAATTGAATAGCCACATGGAAAATAATGGAATTGGTCCACTGCCTCGTATCATACACAAAAAATTAACTCCAAATGGATCGGACCTAAATGTAGAAGCCAAATCCATAAAACTTTTTTTTCCCCCAATTTTTTAAAAATAGCTTTTTGTTGTGACTTGGGTGAAAATTTACAGAGCAAATTGCTTTCCCATTCAACAGTACATGCACATTTTGTTTAATAACATCGATTTCAATCCCCATAATATAACTGCACTCTGCCTCACTTCCTTCTTGTGTTTATTATTTCCATTCACCCTTCTGTCCTATCCCTTCTGCCTTCTGTACTTTGCCTCTGGGGAAGGGCCGCCCTTTTGATCTTGAATAGATAATTTCTCTAAGGATTTTGTACCTCCCTAGTGTTATTGTTCACCTTGTAAACCTATCTATTGCTTGGCTGAAAGCTGAGCCCAGTGGTGAGTTCAGCTCCAGGCTTGAACGGTGACTAAGGGCTATAGTTTCTGAGGTTCGATCAGTCCCAATCTGACCAGTGAGCCTGATCTTTTCTGTGATTTTCAGTTTTGCTCTGCAGTTTTCTCCTACTCCATCCAAGACCTCCTGTGGTGATCCCTTTCAGAGCAGTTGGCAGTGGTAGCTGGATACCATCTAGTTTTGATCTCAGGGTCATGAGTGTTGGGGGAGTGTTGGGATAGTTAGAGCTGTATGTCAACTTGGCCTGACCATAATTCTGAGTGGTTTAAGCAATTGTGATGTAGGTTATTCCCATGATGGGATTGGATGTATATGTTTTGAGCAGCCAATCCATTGAAAGGGAGTTTCCCTAGGGGTGGGTCTGCTTCCAATATATTTATGGACATCCTGGGAAAAGAGATACTCTTCTTTGGATTGGGATCCTGTTGTGCTGCCTACAACTGTCCGTGAGGAAACAATTCACCATTTAGCCTGGAGATCTTGGATTCATCATTCATTGTGGTCAACACCCAGTATACTTCTTGCCAACCTTGAGCTCATCAGCCCCTATAGCTGCTTGAGTTGGGAAAAGCCTCCAGCTTGACACTTGATTCAAGAACTAGGGACTTGCTAGCTTCTATCAGTGTGTGAGCCATTTTCCTAAGATAAATTTCTCTTTCTCTATATGTACATATAAGCTTTACTGGTTTTGCTTCTCTAGAGAACCCAGCCTAACATAGGTATGTTGTTGTTGTTGTTATTTGCTGTCGAGTTGGCCCCGACTCATAGCGACCCCTCCTTGGGTTTCTGAGGCAGTATCACTACGGAAGTAGGATTGCCCAACCTTCCTTCTGAGGAGTGGCTGGGGGGTTTGAACCACCAGCCGTCTGGTTAGCAGGCAAGTATCTTAGCCACTATGCTACCAGAGCTCCCTAGGTATACATAGTCCAGTAATATTTTGGAATAATTGTTTTCATGCATATTTGATTTTCTTAACTCTCCTTTGCTCCAGACAGGGAGAGACCAATTGTTGCGATTTAGATGGCCACTCACAAACTTTTAAGATCCCAGTTGCTACTAACCAAAGTGTGATGTAGAACACAGACTTTGTGGACAATGTTATGTCAACTGACCTTGATGTGCCCTAAGACTATGGTCCTGAGCCCAAGGCCCAGCAACTCATTCCCTCAATGTATTTGGGAAACCTAAGAAGTTTTCATAATTTTGCCTTCTGTATGCTCTACTATATTCATGGATAATATTACAGTACAATTAGATACATACGTAGAAATATCCTCTGTCAAACCTATATATATTTGTAGGTGTAGTCTCATTCTCCTTCCCATACCTGTTCAGCTAGTGTATCTATCTATGTATCCACTTTAGATTATTGTTACTCCTGTTAGTAGGATTGTATATATAATAGCATTTACCTTTGTTGCCTTTTACTCTTGTGGTTCTCCCAGTGTCCACTTTTGACTTGATCATTTTGTTCTTACCTCCCTCTTATTGTATATTGTCTTTCCTTTCACCCAAGTTAATATGTGCCTACCCTCTAGTTAGTGATTTACATTTCTATCTCCTCCACTCCTATTAATCTTTAAAGAATGTTTCTTTCTGTGTGTAAACATTTTCTTGCCTTTTAGAGTTGTTGTTGTTGTTGTTATGTGCCGTCGAGTCGGCCCCGACTCATAGCGACCCCTCCTTGGGTTTCCGAGGCAGTATCACTACGGAAGTAGGATTGCCCAACCTTCCTTCCGAGGAGTGGCTGGTGGGTTTGAACCTCCAGCCGTCTGGTTAGCAGGCAAGTGTCTTAGCCACTATGCTACCAGAGCTCCCGCCTTTTAGAGTAGTACCAAAAAAAAAAACAAAAAAAAACAACAAAAAAAACTCACTGCCATCAAGTCAATTTGACTCATAGCAAACCCTCCTTGGGTTTCTGAGGCGGTATCTCTATGGAAGTAGGTTGCCCAGGAAATCAGAGTTTAGTCTTATTGGTTGCCCTTTATAGATAACTTTTCATTTTTCCCATGCTGCTTTCAGGATTCTTTGTCTTTGGTTTTGGTGATTGTGATGATGATATGTGTTGGTGATTTTCTTTTGGGATCTATCCTGTTTGAGGTTCATTGGACTTCTTGAACCTCATCTTTCAATATATCAGGGAAATTTTCTTCCAACAAATCTTCAACAATTTTCTCAGTGGTTTTATTTGTCTCTTCTTGTTCTGGAATTCCAATTACGTATAGCAAAACTCAAATTATTTTTAAAAAAAGAAAAAACAAAAGACCAGATTTGCTGGTCTGATGGAGCCTGGTAAAACCCCTGAGACTATAGCCACTAGCTACCCTTCAGGTCCGGAATTTAACTCACTTCTGTGGCCTCCAGCCTAATAAAAGACCTACATATGGGCTGAACATTTACATCAGGTAGATAGACTCATTGGAGAGATCAATCATGGGAGAATAGAAGGACAGTGTATGCACAGAGATACCAGGTGGCAGGTAGGAGTACATGGGAGGGAAGGACACAGGGAAGAGGTAATTATGGGGAGGAGGTGGGAAGAGAGCTGTTTCATTGTGGGAAATTGCAGTCAATGATGAGACAAAATATGTATGAACTGCTGTATGGAAAATGAAGTTGCATTTTAAACTTCACCCAAATCACAATAAAAATTATAAAAAAAAATGTATTTGCAATGAATAAGTCACTTACAAAATTCTATCATGCAGATTGTTTCTCATGGATTGTTTCTATCACCAAAGCCATATTTTCCACTATTGATCCTTCTTCATTTCCAACCCATTCATTCCAATTATCTGTAATTATTAAAGCATCTTGATTGCATATTTGATCAATTTCAGATTGTAGAAGCTAGTAAAAATGTTCAGTTTCTTTGTATTTGGCATTATTGCTTGGTGCATAAATCTGAATAACAGTCATATTAAATAGTGTTCTTTGAAGGAGTATGGATATTATCTGTGGGAGTTAAAGTTGTATGTCAACTTGGTTGGGCCTGGTTGAGTGGCTGGGCAGCTAGTGGTAGTTATTCCCCGTGATAAGACTGGTAATGAACTCCATGGTAGAATCTATGACAAGAAATTGAGTAGCTGCCTTTGGGTATGTGGCCTGCTTCCTGTATAAAACGAGAAGCCTTGGGGAACGGTCTCTAGCTAATGGCACACCTGAACCCTGCATATAGCTGTGTCATTGTTCAGCAGTCTGCCATGCTCTGCCAACCTTGGGACTTTCAATAGACTTGAATCAGTGGCCTGCCATGTGGTTTGGTAACATTAGGACTCTGCCATTTTATTTATCAACCTCAGGCTTGTTACCCTCAGCAGCCAGTAGCTGCCTGAGTGAAGAGATGCCTCTAGCTTCAGTGGTCTGGAAGCAAGAGGCAAAGGTGAAGCTCAAGGTTGAAGCTTTCACCCAGCCCCTAGAGTCTGGCACTTTGAACTCAGACTTCTGGCCTCCTGAACTGTAAGAGAATAAATTCTTGTTTGTTAAGGTCATCCCATTTGTGGTATATTCTTGTCAGAGTGGCACTAGGTAACCAGAACATTATCTTATAATGGATGGTATTGTACTTCAAGATAGCTCTTGCTGTATTCTTTTTGACAATATATTTGATGCCATTCTTCTTCAATTTGTTATTCCTGGCATAGTAAGCCATATGGTTGTTCATTTCTGAATAGCCAATATCAGTTCACTTCAGCTCTGTAAAGTTTTATGTACTTCATTTCATTTTTGACAACTTTCAATTTTCTTATGTTCATACTTCTTACTCTTCATGTTCTGATTTTTAATGGATGTTTGCAGCTATTTATTTTCATGTTAAGTCATGTTCTATCAGCACATGAAGGTTCTAAAAGCATTGCACTATTCATATCATTAATATTGACTCTATTTGGAGGAGACAGTTCTTTTCCAGTGTATTTTGAGTGCCTTTCACCCCTGAGGGGCTTATCTTCATATCAGACAATGTTTCACTGCTATGCATAAGAATTTTATTGGTCAGTTATTTATTCATAAGTGGATCATCTGATCCTTCTGTCTTAGTCTGGAAGTTCCCTGAAACCTGTGCACCATGGGTGCCCCCTACTGATATTTGAAATACTAGTGGCATAGGTTCCAGCATCATGCAACATGCAAGCCACCACAGTACAACAAATTGACAGACACATCATACCTACTAGGATAACAATAATCAAAGACAAACAATTGCAGGTGTTGACAAGGATGTAGAGAAAATGGAGCCCTCCAAAACTGATGGTAGGAATGTGAAACAGTGTAACTATTTTGGAAAATAGTTGGACTGGTTCTCAAAATGTTGGAATTATAATTATCATATGACTGACCAATTTCACTCCTATGTATATATCCAAGGGAATTGAAAGCACATGTCTGCAAAAAATCTTGTATATGAATGTTCATAGTAGGTCTTGTCACCTTAAAAAACAAAAAAACAAAAAAAAAACAAAAAAACTCTGTTAATCTTTCTATCATCTTGAAATTATCCAAAATGTGTTTTTTATATCCTTTTCTATAACTCTTTTCCATTTTGTCCCTGTGGTAATTAAGTTTATGTGTCAACTTGGCTGAGCCTGGTTGAGTGGCTGGGTAGCTGGGTATAGTTATTCCCCATGGTGAGATTGACAATCAATTCCATGGTGGAATTTCCTAGAACAGCTGAGCAGCTGCATTGGGGATGTGGTCTGCTTCCAGTACATAAGTAGCTTTGAAGAAGCTCTCTAGCTTTTTGGCATGCTTGAACCCTGCATGTACCTGAGTCATTGTTCAGCAGCCTGCCATGCCCTGCTCATTTTAGGACTTCTCTTGGATTTGAATTAAGAATTAATGACCTGCCTTGTTGTTTGGTAAAATTGGGACTGTGCCTTTTTACTTGTTGACTTTAGGTTTGGCTGGCCTCAGCAGCCAGCAGCTGCCTGAGTGAAGAAAAGCCTCTAGCTTCTGTGGGCTGGGAGCAGGAGGCAGAGCTGAAACCCAAGGTTGAGGGGCTATTACTCACCCCCTAGAACCTGGAACTTTGAACTTGGACTTAAAACCTCCAAACTGTAAGAGAATCAACTCCTGTTTGCTAAAGCCATCCCATTTGTTGTACATTTCTGTCAGAGTGGTACTAAGTAACCAAAGCAGTCCCTCAATTATTTTATTTTATTTTATTTTTTATTTTTTTGCTCCTCTTCCTCTTTTTGCCAGCTAGCTGTGGACAGCATTGACTTTTTCCAACCTGCCATGATAGAATTTGGAGATATCTTTGACTAAAATTTTAGTTCAATAACTCTTGTTTTACAGAAGAGGATACAGAGCTCAGTGATTGAATTCTATTTTTCACATTCTTTTTTTTTTTTAATTGTGATTTTGATGAAAGTTTACGGAGCAAATTCATTTTCCATGCAGCAGTTCATTCACATTTTGTTTCATGACATTGATTGCAATCCCCATAATGTACCAGCTGTTTTCCCACTTCCTCCCTGTGGTTGGTTACCTTTTCCCTGTGTCCTTCTTTCCTATGCATTCCTGCCCTCTGAGCTATCTCCCTGTGAAAATACTGCCCCTCTGATCTCCCATGATTGATTGTTCCAATGAGTGTACCGACCTGGTGTAAATGTTCACCTTATATGTCTATCTATTTTTTGGCTAGCAGCTCAGGGAGTAAGTTCAATTCCAGGTCTGAAGGGTGACTAGGGGTTATAATTGCAAGGGTTTCACTAGTCTCTATCAGACCAGTAAGCTTGGCCATTTTTGTGATTTCGAGTTTATATTTTTCTCCCACTATATCCAGGAAATCTTGTGCTGATCCCATTCCGAGTGGTTGACAGTGGTAGCCAGGCACCATCTAGTACTTCTGGTCTCATGGTCATGTAGCCTGGGGTTCACATGGCGCACTAGTCTCTTGGATCAATTGTTTCCATCACTCTTTGGTTTTCTTCATTCTTCTTTACTCTGGATTAGGAGAGACCAATTGTTGTGTTTAGATGGCTGTTCTCAAATTTTTAAGACTTTAGTCTCTATTCACAGAAATAGGATGTAGAACAATGTTTTTGTGTAGTATATTATGCCAGTTGAGCTTGAAGTCTCCCAGACAATGGTCTTGAGCCCACAGGCCCATACAGTCTTTTTTTTTTTCCTTCTTTTTTAATTCCCATAGTGATCACTGTAGTTCATTCTGTTACCTACTATCCAGATTATTATTATCCCAAATTTCTATAAGCTATAAAAATCTCCCAAAATGTCTTCTTTTATAATTTGTTAGTTAATTGGTCAGTTAAAACAAAAACCAAACTCACTGCCATTGAGTTGGTTCTGACTCATAGCAACTCCTCCTTAGATTTCCAAGGCAGTAACTCTATGGAAGTAGATTGCCCAGTCTTCCTTCTGAGGAGTGGCTGGTGAGTTTGAACTGCCAGCCTTCTGGTTCACAGTCAAATGCCTTCGGCACTATTCCACTATTAATTTATTTAATAAATATTTATCAAAATTCCTTTTGTCTTACTCATGTTCTAAGCTATGGAGTAAATATGACAGGGTTGTTGCCAGTGCCAGGAAAAATGCTATTTTCTGTGAGAAAGTAGTTGGAATGGAATTGATGGCAATTAATTATTGGTAAGTGAATAATATGAAGAAAAACTAACGCCAAATAAGACAGTATAGAACAGTGTCATAAGGAATACTGTTTTAGATGTACCACCATTTGGGGAAAATGCTAAATAGGTAGAACAATGAAGTCAGTGATTCACTAGGCAAAAATCTTAGGGAAGAGCACCTGAGTTAGAATGAGCAGCAAAAGCAAAAGCCCTGGGCAAGAGTATTGTGATTGTGTTTGATAAAGAGCAAGAAGGGGAATGTGGCTGAAGCAGAGGGAGCCAAGTGGAGACTACAAAGACATAAAGGCATAGATGATAGGAAGCAGTCAACTCAATGGAGTCCTATCACTCCCTGACCTGTTCAAACATGCCCCCTTATATTTTAGTGAGTAAAATTCAAACTCCTTGGTTTGGCATCCAAGGCTCCTCACTGGCTATTTCCCTTGCCATTTTCTAACTTCATCCTTCATAGCTCCTCTACATGAATTATACACTTCAGCCCAACTTGTCTATTCATTGGACCACCAAGCTTCTTTTAATAGCTCTGCTGTTAGAATGCCCTTCCTCCTCCTATTTCTGCCTGTGGTAGTTAAGTTTGTTTCTCAACTTAGCTGGGCCTGGTTAAGTGGCTGGGCAGCTGGATGTAGTTATTCCCCATTGTGAGATGGGTAGTTAAATCTATGGTGGAATCTATTGGAGCAGCTGAGTAGCTGTTTTAGGGATGTGGTCTGCTTCCCGTATGTAAGAAACAGCTTTGGGAATGGTCTGTAGTATTTTTGGCATGCTTGAACCCTGCATGTAGCCAAGTAGTTTTTCAGCAGCCGCCCTGCCAATATTGAGACTTTTTCTGGACTTGAATTAGTGACCTGATGTGTTGTTTGGTAATATCAGGACTGTACCTTTTCACTTGTTGAGCTTAGGTTTGTCAGCCTCAGTAACCAGCAGCTGCCTGGTAAAAAAAAAAAAAAAAAAAAAAAAAGCCTCCAGCTTCAGTGGGCTGGGAGCAATAGGCAGAGTTGAAGTCCAAGGTTAAGATTTTACCCAGCCCCTAGAGCCTGGCACTTTGAACTCAGACTTCTGCCCTCCCAAACTGTAAGAGAATAAACATTGTTTGTTCAAGCCATCCCATTTGTGGTATATTCCTGTCAGAGAGGCACTAGGTAAGAAAAACACTGCCCTTTGAAATCTTATCTTCAAAGGCCTAGTTCAGGTCTTTTCCAAGAATCCTGATCACCTAGCCAGAAAACGGTGGATGTCTGTGCTGAGCCATGTTGATATTGTCACATCCTCTTCACATTAGACTCTATATATGTGTTTTATTTTTTTCTGTAGTGCACACCAAGCTTCCAGATCTATCATCACATCTTTGTATCCATTTTGTAACTGGCATAGATCTGTACAGAAATGAAAATACAATTTAAAAGTGACTTTATTAAAGAAACATATGCTATAGCTTTGGAATAAAAATAATTTTATCATATATGCAAAGTTTCATGCTTTTATTTCTGAAGGATCAAATGAAGAAACAAATATAAGCATGCATAAAATTTACTTCTAAATTGCTACTTAGATGATCATAAATATTTGTTATATGAATGAAAGGATGTCATAGAAATATTAAGCAGAATGATAACTGTTTTTTTCCAAGTGTGTGACAAATTTTTGCATCCTTAAACAAGAAACATTTGAATTGTTTATTAAATTGTAAGACTAGTCTCTGTAAAATAATACATCACCTATGATTCTCTCTTTATAAACAACTAACGTGTAAACTATAGATGTTTTACAATAATACATATTTGTTTAAAAAAGTTCCTATATGCTTAAAGGACAAAGATAGGGAACTTCCAGAAATTCAAGGTGGATTCAGAAGAGGATGCGGAAGGAAGGAGATCATTGTTGACATCAGATAGACCTTGGTTGAAAGCAGAGAATACCAGAAAGATGTTTATCTGAGTGTTATTTACTATACAAATACATTTGAATGTAGATTATAACAAATTATGGATAACATTGTGAAGAATGGGATTCCAGAACACTTAATTGTGTTCATGAGGAACCTACGTAGACCAAGAGGAGGTTACTCCAACAAACAAGGAATACTGCTTCGTTTAAAATCAGCAAAGGTATGTGTCATAGTTCTATCCTTTCCCCCTAATTATTCATTCTATACTGAGCAGATAATCTGAGAAACTGGACTATATGAAGAAGAATGTAGCATCAAAATTGGAAGAAGATTCATTAATAATAAACTGTGATATGCAGATGACAAAATTCTGCTTGCTGAAAAGGGGAAAAGAGTTGAAGTACATACTGATGAAGACCAAAGATTACAGCCTAAAGTATTGATTACAATTTAACATAAAGAAAACAAAAATCCTCACTACTGGGCCAATAAGCAACATCATGATAAACAGAGAAAAGATTGAGGTTGTCAAGGATTTCATTTTACTTGGATCCATAATCAACAAAGGAAGTAGCAGTCAAGAAATCAAACAGCATACTGCATTTGACAAATCTGCTGCAATAGACCTCTTTAAAGTGTTAAAAGGAAAGATGTCACTTTGAGGACTAAGGACCACAGGAATGTTATTTTGGGTGACGCAGTAGTTAAAGCATTCAGCTGCTAGTCAGAAGATCAGCAGTTCAAGCCCCCAACCCCTCCACAGAAGAAAGATAAGGCAATCTGCTTCTGTAAAGATTGGCAGCCTTGAATACCCAATGGGACAGTTCTACTCTGTCCTATAGCCTTGCTATGAGTCTGAATCAACTTGATGGCAGTGGGTTTGGGTTGCATTCATATGCGGGCAAAAACTAGGCAATGAATAAGAAAGAGTGAAGAAGAATTGATATCTTTGAATTACGGTGTTGGTGGGGAATATTGTACACACCATGGACTTCCAGAAGAAGGAAGAAATCCATCTCGAAAGAAGTACAGTCAGGACGCTCTTTAGAAACAAGGATGGCAAAACTTATATCTCATATAACCAAAGTATATGGTTATATGAGACCAGTCCTGGAGAGAAACATCATGCTTGCTAAAACAGAGGGTCAGGAAAAAAGAGAAAGACCCTCCATGAGACAATACAGTAGCTGCAACA
The DNA here is from genome assembly GCF_000298275.1 of Orycteropus afer afer. Lineage (NCBI taxonomy): Eukaryota > Metazoa > Chordata > Mammalia > Tubulidentata > Orycteropodidae > Orycteropus > Orycteropus afer. Next base: position 519,087 of record NW_006922244.1, read on the forward strand.
AAGGGCTCAAACATAGCAACAAATTCAGGATGATGCAGGACCAGGCAGTGTTTTATTCTGTTGTACATAGTCTCCCTATGAGTTGGAACAGACTTGGGGACACCTAATAACAACAACAACAACATATGATTAAAATGCTTTGTAAGTTTTATTGCTGACAAGGAAATGAGACTGTTTCTTACAAACACCCTTAAGAAATTGGAATCATTTTGACTTCAAGGCTTTTACAAACTTGTATTTTAGGGCCTACTACAATTCTGATGTTCCAAAGTAATCCAAACAGGATTTTTTTTTTTTTTTTTTTTTTCGGTTTTTTTTTTTTTTTTCTTTTTTGTTTTTTTTTTTTTGCCCCTTTCACTGTTTTTCTTACTCTCATTCTTTTTTTCCTCTTCTTTTTCTTTCCTTCCTTACATCCATATATGTATCCATAAATATAATTGTTCTCATAAAAAAAGATTGTTGTTGTTGTTATGTGCCGTCTAGTTGGCCCCGACTCATAGCGACCCCCTCCTTGGATTTCCAAGGCAGTATCACTACAGAAGTAGGATTGCCCAACCTTCCTTCCGAGGAGTGGTTGGTGGGTTTGAACCGCCAGCCTTCTGGTTAGCAGTCAAGTGCTTTAACCACTGCATGCTACCAGAGCTCCAAAAAAAAAAAAAAAAAAGATTAGTAATTCTTTTTCTTTAAATTTTATTTATTTTCTGTTTAGACTATACACAGCAAAATAATTATTAACATTTTGATGTCATTTTCTTTAATCTGTATCTCTGTATTTCAGTTAGCATTATCTAATGACTATCAAGAAATATAAATCTATATCATATATTTATCTCTTAAAAATCTTAAAAATTAAAGTTGTAACATTGTTGACTAAGACAAGTCTAACCGAATCCGTGGAATTTTCAGGCACCACATATGCATGTAAAAGCTGAGAAGAGATGTGTTCAAATTGTGATGTTGATGGAGAATACTGAATAAACCATGGACTGCCAGAAGAATGAACAAGTCTGTCTTCGAGGAAGTACAGCCAGAATGCTTTAAAAAATAATAATAGTAATGAGATTTGTAGTTTACTTTGCATATATTTTCAGGAGGGACCGATTGCTAGAGAAAGACATCATGCTTCAGCAAAAAGAGGCAAATCTTTAATGAGATGGATTGTCATGGTGGCTGCAACAATGTGCTCAAATATAGCAACAACTGCAAGCATGGCCCGGACCAGGCAACATTTTGTTCCCTTATACACAGAGTTGCCACCACTCTCAGCTAAATTGATGACACTTAACAAGGACAACTACATTCCTTTACACGTATGTACATAATTTACTTAACCATTTCCCACTTGTTTCTAAGGACAATATTTCTGGTTTCAGAAGAAACTCATTATCTTCACCACCACACATGGAAACAATTAGTTCAAGGGACCAAAATACCATGTGAGCCTCAGCCTATACAACTATGAAACCGGCAGAACTACATGGTGCCCGGCGACCACTGTCAACCACTCAGAGGGGATCTATGTAGGAGATCCTGGATAAAGTGGGGAACAGTGTGGAACAAAACTCAAAATAATTTAAAAATAAATAAATAAAAGGACCAGGTTTACTGGTTTGATACAGTCCGATGACTATGGACCCTAACTGCCCACTCACCAAAGTAGGATGTGGAACAACGATTTTGGTAGTATGTTGTGCCTATTGAACTTTATGTCCTCTGTCACTATAGTCCCGAGCCCACAGGTCCAATTGCTTGCTCCCTATGGTAGCTGGCTGTGGCCAAGAAGTGACTACAACCTTGTCCCTTGTCAGGTCTACATACACCTGGGAATTCTTACAGAACATAGATATACACTGTTTGAAATACACTGAAACACTGTCTGCAAACACTTGGGCTCACTCTCCCTTGCATAAGCAAAAGCAATGCACTGTCATTGAGTTCAATTCGACTCATAGTGACTCCTCCTTGGGTTTTCTGAGAAGGTTTCACTACCAAAGTAGATTGTCCAACCTTCCTTCTGAGGAGTGGCTGGTGAGTTTGAACTGCCAAACTTCTGGTTAGCCGTCAAATGCCTTAGGCACTGCACCACCAGAGCTCCCCTCCCCTGTATAAACAGAGCTCCCCTCCCTTGCATAGTTCAGTCTGTCCACCCATCTATCCAGCAGTATATCCATGTTTGTCTTTACTGATAATGCAGTACTGTATGTGCAAAAGGCTTCGTTCATCTTTGTTGTCTGTACCTCTCATGTACCTCTCTCTGTCTTCCTCTTCCTCAATGCCACCATGTTGATTACTCACATTTGGTACATTGTCCTTCTCTTCACCAAAATCAATACTTGTCTCTACCTATTAACAGTGTTCCCTCCATTCCCCTCCCACCCCTGGTAACCAACAAATAAAATTTCTTTCCATATAAAAACCATTCCTTGACTTTTTACCATAACAGATTAATACAATATTTGTCCTTCTGTGATTGATTTATTTCACTCAGTATAATGTCCTCCAAGTTCATCCACGTTATGCAGTGTTTTGCAGATTCTATGTTATTCTAAAGAATAGAGTTGCATAGGTTGCATGCAACCCTATGCAAAGGGTTGCATAGTTTCCATTTTGTGTATGTACCATAGTTTTTTTATCCACTCTTCCATTGATGGGCACCTAAACGGCTTCCATCTTTTTGCTATTGTAAATAGTGCTGCAATGAACATGGGTGTGCATATATCTGTTTTTGTCCTGGCTCTCACTTCTTTAGGATGTATCCCTAGTAATGGAATGGCTGGGTCAGATGGTATTTCAAATTCCAACTTTTTAAAGAATCACCATACTGCTTTCCACAGTGGTTTTATCATTAGACAGTCCCACCAGCAGTTTATGAGAATCCCAATCTCTCTGCATCCTTGCTACCATTTGTTATTTTCTGCCTTGGTGAATGTTGCTACTAGTCCTGGGGTAAGATGATATCTTATTGTTTTGATTTGCATCTTTCTAAGGCTAATGATCATGAGCATTTCTTCATGTTTGTTGACCACCTGAATATCTTGTTTTGTGAAGTGTCTATTCATGTCTTCTGCCCGTTTATTAATTAGATTATTTATCTTTCTGTTGTTGAGGTGTTGGAGTTTTCTATAAATGCTAGAGATTAGTCCCTTGTCAGATATATCATTGCTGAATATTTTTTCTCAATGTGTAGGTTCCTTTTTCACTCTTTTGGAGAAGTCTTTGGAAGCACATAACAATTTAATTTTCAGAAGGTCCGTTTCATCTAGTTTCTCTTCTGCTGTTTGTGCATTTTGTTTGGGTTATGATTGGTAGTCTATTTATGCCATATATTAGGGCCCCTAAATTTGCCCCTGGTTATTTCTTGAGGAACTTTATAGTTTTAGGTTTAACATTTAAGTCTTTGATCCATCTGGAGTTAGTTTTTGTGTATGGTGTGAGGTATGGATCTCGTTTCATCTTTCTGCAAATAGATATCCAGTTTTGCCAGCACTATTTGTTAAAGCAGACCATATCTTCCCCTTTGGCAAAAATCAGCTGACCATAGGCCGATGGATCTATTTCTGGGTTCTCAATTCTATTCCATTGATCTGTGTTAGTTGTTGTACCAATACCAGCCAGTTTTGACTACTGTGGCTATCTAGTATGTTTTAAGAACTAGGAGTGTGAGACCTCCTTCTTTGTTCTTCTTTTTCAATAGTGCTTTTCTTACCCAAGGTCTCTTTCCTTTCCATATGAAGTCAATGGTTTTTTTAATCCATATCCTTAAATAATGTTGATGGGATCTGGATTGGGATTGCATTGAATGTATAGATTGCTTTGGGTAGAACTGACATTTTCTCAACATTCAATCTTCCTAAACATGAGCATTGTATGTTCTTCCATTTATGTAGATCTTTTATGGTTTCTTCAAGTAGTCTTTTATAGTTTTTTTTTTCAGACAGGTCTTTTGTGTCCCTGTTAAGATTTATTACCAAGTATTTTATTTTTTTAGCAGCTATTGTAAATGGTATTAATTTCCTTATTTCTTTTACAACAATCTCTTTGCTGGTGTGGAGGAATCCAACTGATTTTTGTATGTTGATTTTTTATCCTGCCATTATCCTAAATCTCTTAATTAATACCAGTAGATTTTTGACTGAGTCTCTTGGTTTTCTAGGTATAGGATCATATCATCAGCAAATAGGGATAGTTTGATTTCTTACTTACCAATTTCGATGTCTTACCAATTTTCTCTTTCTTGCCTTATTGCCCTGTCTAGGACTTCCAATAAAGTGTTGAATAGAAGTGGTGATAGAGGGTATCCTTGTTTGGTTTGCAAGGAGAATGGTTTCAGTATCTCCATTGAGAATAATGGCTGTTGGTTTTGCATAGATACCCTTTATTATGTTGAGGAATGTCCCTTCATTTACTATTTTTTTCTGAGAGTTTTGATCAGGAATGGGTGTTGGATTTTATCAAATGCCTTTTCTGCATCGATTGATATGAGCATGTGTTTCTTGTCTTTTGTTTTATTTATGTGGCTGATGACATTGATTGTTTTTCTAATGTTGAATCATCCTTGCATACTTGATATGAACCCCACTTGGTCATAATTAATTATTTTTTGATATGTTGTTGGAGTCTATTGTTGAGGATTTTGTTGAAGATTTTTGCATCTACATTCATGAGGATATTGGTCTGTAGTTTTCCTTTTGAGTAATATCTTTGCCTGGTTTTGTATCAAGGTTATATTTGCTTCATAAAATGAATTAGGGAGGATTCCCATCCTTTTCTATGTTTTGGAATAGTTTGAATAAAATAGGTGTCAGTTCTTCTCTGAATGTTTGGTAGAATTTTCCAGTGAAACCATCTGGGTCAGAATTTTTTTGTTGGTAATTTCTTTATGACCTATTCAATTTCTTCTTTTGTTATGGATCTCTTCAACTTTTCAACATCAGTGTGTGTTAGTTTAGGTAAGTAGTGTGTTTCTGGAAATCTGTCTATTTCTTCTAGATTTTCAAATTTCTTGGAATACAGTTCTTCATAGTATCCTGATATTATCTTTTTTATTTCAGATAGTTCTGTTGTGATGTCACCCATTTAACTTCTTATACATGTTATTTGTATTCAGTGTAATTATCGACAAGTGTGAATTGGATGCTGTAATTTTTTTATGTGTTTTTTCAGGGTGTTCCTGGTTTTGTTGTTCCATATAATTTTCTGTGCTGAACTCATTATGTTTATGAATCATGTTACCATTTCCTTTGTTGCTATTGTTTCAGTATTTGCTAAATATTTGTACATGTCCTCTTTTTTATTGTTATGTTAAGGTTTATCATTTTTCTTTGAGGTTACCTCGTGATATATAATTTTCTCCCATTTTTAGAACAGTCCATTCTATCTTGCAACACTCTTGACTTCCTCAGCATTTAGAGGTTCTGGAACTAAACTATTTTTTCCTCACTCTTTGGTTTGTTGTTGTCATCTTCCTTTGCCAACCGATATTTCTAGTTCCCTGTTTATAATCTTGTGAGCTTATTTTACTTTGGATACTTCTATAGCTATGTTGATTTCTGGTTTATTTCATCTTGTGTATTAATTGTTGGTTGTTGTTTGCTATTATAAGTTCTTTGTTCAAAGAACTCTCTTAATATTTCTTGTAAGGTTGGTCTGGTTTTAACAAATTCCCTTAATTTTTGCTTATCTAGAAATCTCCTAATTTCTCCATCGTATTTGAGGGATACTTTTATTGGGTATATAATTCTTGGTTGGGAATTTTTCTCTTTCAGGGTTTTATATGTACAATCCCATTGCCTTCTCGCTTGCATGGTTTCTGCTGAGAAATCAGATCTTCTTCTTATTGCTTGTCCTTTGTAACTTTTCATTTTTCCCATGCTGCTTTCAGGATTCTTTCTTAGTTTTTGGTTTGAGGAGTTTGATGACGATATGTCCTTTTGATTTTCTCTTGAGATCTATCCTGTTTGGGGTTTGTTGGACTTCCTGAATGGATATATTCTCATCTTTCATCATATCAGGGAAGTTCTCCTCCAGCAAATCTTGGACAATTTTCTCAGTGGTTTTCTTTTTCTCTTCCTGTTCTAGAATTCCAATTACATGTAGGTTATCCCTCTTGATGGTATCCTACATGAACTTTAAGCTTTCTTCATTTTGTTTTGACTTTTTTTTCTGATTGATCCCTTTCCATGGAATTTTCAGGTATTTTTCTTCAATCTCATTAATTCTATCTTCCATTTATTCAATTCTACTCCTTTGCTCTTTCAATGTGTTATCTATTTCTGAAAATTTAGTATTAATCTTCTGGATTTCTATCTGTGGATTTTGTATCATTTCTAATTTTTCATTTATTCTGTCATTTTTTCTTGTATTTTGTTCCAAAATTGTTCTAGGGTTTTGTCTAGGTTTTCCTTAATTTTGTCAGTATTTCCCTTGATCTGTCTCTCAATCCTCTGAAGATACCTAAATAATGCTTTTGAATTCCTTATCAGAGAGTTCCAATGCTGCTCCTTCCTCAAGGATGTGTTCTGGGTCTACATCCTGCTCTCTTGTTTCTACCTCTTTATCTTGCTTCTTTGTGTGAACTGTGATGGTCTGTTCTTTCCAAGACATTGTGATATTGTTGCATATGATCTTTTTAACTGTTTGTGAAGAGGAGCTAAGGTGGAATCTGGCTTTTCTTGGAGGTCATGTATTATTGGCCAGTTGGTAGAGAAGGAAACGGTGGCTCTCACTCAGTAAGTGATGTTGTAGCAGGTGCAGGTGTGGTTATGTCATATGGGTATGGTTGCTGTCTCCCACTCAATTAGGCAAAAACAACAATCAAAAAATCATCAAAAAAGTAAAAGCAAGTGGACAAAAACACACCACATAAACAGCTAGGAACAATCACAAAAAATAAAAAGAAAAGAAAAATGCAATATCTGGAGAGGAGACAATAAGAGAAAAGAGATAGAGTAGGATAATAATGAAGAAAAAAAAGGTGGAAATGTAAAAAGAAAAATAAGGAATGGGGAGAACCATAAGAAAGAAAAAATAGGAACCAGGAGAAGGAAAGAGAGAAATAAAAATCATGAAGTAGAACCTGGGAAAGGATGAAGAAATATAGTAATAAAAAGGATGGAAAAATAAAAAACAAATGTAATAATAATTTTCAAACAGACAAAAATAAACAAACTAAAGAAGAAAAGAAAAAAATAATAATATCTGGGCAGTGTGGGGCAGGGCATCCAGGTTCCATCAGAGCATACAGACTGCGATGGAATATCTGTCAGCCCAGAAGGTAGGTGGGAGTAAGGAATGGCCATACCTCTGTTCACCAAGGAGGGTGTGGGATATAAGAGCAACAAGCGGAATATTGCACCTTTCCAGTCATTTGTGTCTGGAATATGCTTGCAGTCTCTGGCAAGGTGAGCCTATTCTTAGGTCCCTGGAATCTGAGGGAATGCTGTCACTTAAAATATCCAAAATAGTTGAACTGCTTGTAAACATTCAAAATGGCTGTACCCTCCAGACAGGCAGAAGTCAATTGCTCAGCTTGTCTCCCTTTTGGCTGCTTCATCTTTTATTCACCAGCCACCAGTGCAGTCCTTTATGCAGCCCCTGTCTAGCAGGGCCAATTTTTAGGTTAATTGTTATGTTGTAACTCCACTTGGCAAAGTTCAAGCTGCCCATGCCATCTGGATCTCTGACAGACCACAGCTCTGTATATCTCCCTTTTCAGTGTTTTCATGCAGGTTCTTCTAGTAGTTGGAGTTTAGTCTACTTCTGTATCCTTCCTTTCAAAGATCAGGGCTCCAGGATTATATTCTGTATCTCTGTTAATTGGTTTCCCTTTTCTTTGTTGAAGGGGGTGTGTGTAGTTTGTCTGCCTATTCTGCCACCTTACCAGAACTTCTGATGAAAAAATTTTGCAAGCCATTTTGAGCATTTGACAATGTTTTAATACATATAGGAACATCAATGTCCCAATAGAAAAATATTTGAGTAATGTGACATAAACAACATACATCGATGCTTTGGGAATTTCTGTTGTTGTTAGGTGCCTTTGAGTTGACTCTAACTCACAGTGACCCTATATACAACAGAACAAAACACTGACCAGTCCTGTGCTATCCTCAGAATCATGTTATGCTTGACCCTATTGTTGCAGCCACTATGTCAATCCATGTCATTATCTTCCCCTTTTTCCTGGGAATTGCTGGAGGATGATTAAATGCTATATAACACAGTTCTTTACCCTCTGTTTCACTGGTTCTCAATCCTGACTGCATATTACACTTACCTAAGGAAATTAAGTAGCAGAGATCCAGGTGAGGAGAGGAACTCAGCCACACCCAAAGCAGCAGTGCAGGAGAACAGGAAAAAGGGGATCAAAAGCCTGGAAACCTGACAGAGGAGCAGTCAGTCACAGGTATCCAGGTGCAGAGAGGAAAATCAGGCACACCCAAAGCAGCAGTGAGGGAGAGCAGGAGAAAGGGGATTAAAAGCCAGGAACTCAGACAGACGACCAGTCAGATGCAGGGATCCACATGAGAAGAGGGAACTCAGGAATGCCCAAAGCAGCAGTGTGGGAGAGCAGGACAAAGGGGATAAAAAAGCCAGCAACCTGGACAGAGGAGCAGTCAGCCTCAGGGATCCAGGTGAGGAGAGGAACTCAGGCATGCCCAAAGCAGCAAGGTGGGAGAGCAAGAGAAAGGGGATTAAAAAGCCTAGGAATATGGACAGAGGAGGAGTCAGCCACAAGGACCCAGGTAAGGGTGGTATGAGAGGTTTCCAACAGGGAGGCAAACTTGTCTGTTGGTTTGTCCTACCATGGTGACATGTTGATGTGAGTTTTGAGGCTGAGCCACTGGTGTTACT
>NW_006922244.1:529621-542511 GCF_000298275.1 Orycteropus afer afer
GACAGCTACCTGGCCAACTGATTGGAAGAGATCCATATTTGTACCCATTCCAAAGAAAGGTGATCCCACAGATTGTGGAAATTATAGAACAATATTATTAATATCACACTCAAGTAAGATCTAACTGAAGATAAATCAAAAACGTTTGCAGCAGTATATTGAGAAGAACTTCCCGAGGTGCAAGGTCGTTTCAGAAGAGGACGTGGAACAAGGGATATCATAGCTGTTGTCAGAAGGATCTTGGCTCAAGGCAAAGAATACCAGAAAGAAGTCTACTTGTTTTTTTATTGACTATGCAAAGGCATTTGATTGTGTGGATCATGACAAATTATGGATAACATTGAGAAGAATGGGAATTCTGGGGCACTTGATTGTATTCATGAGGAACCCATACTGTGACCAGGAAGATGTAGTTCAAACAGAACAAGGGGACACTGCATGGTTTAAAATCAGGAAGGGAGTGTGTCAGGGTTGTATCCTTTTCACATATTTATTCAATCTATATGCTGAGCAAATAATCCAAGAAGCTGGACTATATGAAGAAAAACATGGCATTAGGATTGGAGGAAGTATCATTAACAACCTGAGATACGCAGACCATACAACTTCTTTTGCTGAAAATGAGGATGACTTGATGCACTTACTGATGAAGTTTGAAGAATATAGTGTGCAGTATGGATTATGTCTTAATATAAAGAAAACAAAAATCCTCACAACTGCACCAATGAGCAGCATCACAATAAATGGAGAGAAGATTGAGGTTGTCAAAGAATTGACATTGCTTGGTTCTACAATCGATGCAAATAGAAGCAGCATTCAGGACATTAGACAATGTGTAACAGTGGGAAAGTTAACTGTGAAGGAACTGTTTCAAGTGCTGAGGAGCAAGGATGTCTCCTTGAAGACTAAAGCACACCTGACAGAACCCATGATATTTCCAATCACCTCATATGCATGTGAGAGCTGGACAATGAATAAGGAAGACTGAAAAAGAGTGATGCTTTTGAGTTGTGTTGCTGGCAAAGAATGCTGAAAGTACCATGGATTGTTAAAAGAACTAACAGTTCTGTCCTGGAGGAAGTGCACCCGAAATGCACCTTGGAAGCAAGAATGGCCAGACTTCATCTCACCTATTTTGATCATGTTGTCAGAAGGGGCCATTCCTTGGAGAAGGATGTCATGCTTGGTAGGGTGGAGGGTTGATGAAAGAGGAGGAGGCCATCAACAAGATGGATTGACATGGTGGCTGTGATGATGGGCTCAAGTATAGCAGGGGTCGTGGAGTTGGCGTGGGATCGGGCAGTGTTTCGTTCTGCTGTGCATGGGGTTGCTATAAGTCAGAAACGACTTGATGGCACCTAACAACAACTAAGGAAATTTTAAAAAATAAATAAATAGTAATGATGATGCTCAGACTGCAAGCTAAACCAATAAAACTAAATCTTTGGATGAAACTTGGGATTTTGTGGGTTTTAAAATCTCCTAAATGTTTCTGAATAATAAAGTTTGAGAACTCCTGAATTTAATTTCAAAATAATTTGTGCAGAGATATATACCACACATCTTTGGTAAAACACATCTTTTTTATTTTGAAGAGAAGAGTTCATCTTAAAATTTGAGAAATATGTATGCAAGATTTTATTCATTTATTTTTAATTCTAGTTTGTAGAATCTCCGTCTATCCCACCTGCCCCTATGCCTTCTCAGAGAATTAAGTTTAATGCTGTTGAAAGTTTGAAAGGAGCATCTTGTGACTACTTCTTTTTAACCTGAATATGTGGCACAATGACTACCTTGAAAGCTCAGAGTTCCTGGAAGCACCTAGGCTTGTGGTATGTTTATTCTGAGTGAAATGTTTTGATAATGCAGTATTATGGATTAATTGAAGCATAATTAATGTGAGTTTTTCTTGGGAGAGGGCAAAATATGGGAGGGTAAAAAAAAAAAGAGAGATCATGGAAATTTATCATCACTTTAAATGACAGAATTAAAGTTATCTTATTATTATTAAATTATTTTTGTTGAGAATATACACAACAGAACATACACCAATTCCACAATTTCTACATGTACACTGCAGTGACATCTATTTTAGTTTTCAAGTTGTACAACCATTCTCACTGTCCTTTTATGATTATACCTCCTCCATTAATATAAACTCAGTCTATGTTAAGTTTCCTCTCTAATCTTGATTTGCTATTGCCAGTTTGGTTTAGTATTATGTGTAGTGCTTCTGTTCTATTTCCTACTTCCTTGCATGGTGCCTGGGGTCTTAAAAGCTTGTAAGTAGCTATCCATGGTACCACAACAATGTCTCTACTGGCCTGGAACAGCAGAGGAAGAGAGTCAAGAATAGGAGGAGAAAATGGAATGTGCAGCTAACAGCCTCTATGAACAACTGCCTCTTTTGCCATAAGACCAGAAGAACCGGATAGTGCTTGGCTATCATTACTGAACATTTTGATAAAACATTCTATAGAAGAATCTTGATCAAAATGAGAGAAATAAAGAACAGAAATTCAGATTCTCCTGGAATCCAGGTTTTCTGAATCCATTGAAGCTGGATGAACCCTGAAGCTATTGCTCTGAGATAATGTTTAAATATTAAAAATATTCCCTCAAGTCTTCTTAAAACCAAACAATAATTTAGCTTAACTAACAATGTTTGCCTGGAGCTTTATGCTTTTTTAAGAATTATCTACTTTGGATCAAGGAACCCTTGTGGTGCAGTGATTAAGTACTCAACTGCTAACCAAAATGTCAACTGTTTGAACACACTAGCTACTATGCAGGAGAAATATGTGGTAGTCTGCTTTCATAATGATTTACAGCCTTGGAAACCCTATAGGGAAGACTACTCTGTCCTACAGGCTTGCTGAGTGAGAATCAACTTGATGGCAATGGGTTTGGTTTTAGTTTATATTGGATCGAATTGAACTAGAATTTTATATGAATGATTTCTCAAAGCTGTCAGGTTAGGGACTGTATTTGATTTTTTGTTTCACCATGGCTACAGAAAGAAATGAAAATGTCTACTTGTATAAACTTCAAGCAACAGAATCCTAAAAACACCTATAAAAAGTGTTTTTTAGGATTTTGTTATTGTATTTAGGTATGTATTGAAATGAAATCCATAGAAAGCAATATTTCCAAGGGACTATGACATGTAATAGACAATAATGCTTCACACTCACACTGATACTTCTTGGTCTTTCTCTTATTGTATGTTTTTAAAAATATAAAATGATCTTAGGACAAAGGATAAAGGGCAACTTGGAAGTAAATGGAAGACTTCAGCTTTTGAATTAATATTTTCCCAATTCTTTAAATATCAGGAGTATTTGCATTTTAATAGAACTTTAAAGCATGCTGCCGTAAAAAAAAATAAAGCAACAGAAACATGTTTACTGTTTTTAACAATATGTGAAACAGTCTCATATGAGGGAAATAGGTCAATATCATTGCAACTATTACTTTTTTAAAATTTAAAAATTTATTTTGTTGTTGTTGCTGACAAGACCATACACAGCAAAACATACACTAATTCAATAATTTCTACACATACAATTCAGTGACATTGATTATATTCTTCGAGTTGTGCAACTATTTATTACATTTCTTTTTCTAGCCAGGTAATGGTATTATAGAATACATATCTCAGAAAATGATTCTATGGTGTTAATTGGTGTTTAAAATTTCACAGGCAGTCCTGATAAATTGGAAAACACATTAGACGTCATTAAATGGTGATGATAAATACATTCCATGTTCCATTTTTTGAATTGTTTCTGTTTAAGTCTATAAAAATCTCACTTTGCTGCTGTATTATAATTTATTCAAAAATTCCCTGATCAAAATTTTGATAATTATGAAATTCGGCCAACTTATAATTTCATTAACAATGAATAAGAAAAACCAAAGAAGAATTGATACATTTGAATTATTGTGTTGTCAAAGAATATTGAATATGCCATGGACTGCTTGGAGTACAGGCAAATCTGTCCTGGAGGAAGTACAGTATTTCATCTCTAAACTTTGGTCATATTACCAGGAGGGACCAGTCCCTGGTGAAGGACATCATGTTCAATAAAAGAGCTGGTCAGTGAGAAAGAAAACACCTTCAATGAGATGAATTGACACAGTGCTGTAACAATGGGCTGAAAGAAACATAGCAAGGATTCTGGAGGATGGAACAGGACTGGGCAGTGTTTTGTTCTGTTGTCCATAGGATCAGTATGAGTCAGAATCAATTCAATAGCACCTAACAGCAATAAATAATAATTTCACACAAAAGTGATATGAAAAAAGAAAAATAAACAGAATAAGTTAGAGATCTGTGGTGGTTTTTCATATCTAAAAAATTGACAAGGTAAAGATAAAATATTCAGATGATTATTTCAATATTTTTATGTTCTTAAGGATAATTTATTTTTTATTGTACTTTGGGTGCAAATTTACAAAGCAGATTTATTTTACATTCATTAGTTCATGTACATTTGATTACACAGCCCCAATTAGAATCCCCAACTATAAAAAGAACCTCTTCTCTCCTCTCCTCCCTATGACTACTGTGACTATCCCCTCTTTGTGCCCTTCTTATCTATGCATTCCTCTCTGTCCAGCTTTCACTCTATGTGAATGCTACCTCTTTTATGTCTCATGGCTGGTTGATCTAAGGGGTGCATCTCTCTAGGGTTCTTAAGGATACTTTAGGTATTAAGTTATTCTGTAGGTATAAAATTATATTCTTCTCTACAAATGAAATGACATTTTGTTTAAAAGGTTTGCTTTATATAACAGCATTTTGCAAATACAAAGATGTTATATAAGAGTTACTTAAGAGTCAGTCAATGAAAGCCCCTATTAGAGTGCTTGACTCACAAAATTATTTAGAAAATTATCAAAATTGGAAGATGGCAAATGAAAATTTCTGATGAGTAAAATTTTCAAAGTCATCACTAGAATCCATTGGAATTTAAATCATTTTTCCTGGATGCAGTTTAGTAAAAATAGATAAGAGGTAGTGAGATTGGACTGAAAAATGTTTTTGTATACACTTCAAAGTAAAGAAAACAAAAATCCTCACAACTGGACCAATAAGCAACATCATGATAAATGGAGAAAAGATTGAGGTTGTCAGAGATTTCATTTTACTTGGATCCACAATGAACACCCACAGAAACAGCGGTCAAGAAAACAGACATCTTATTGCATTGGGCAAATGTGTTGCAGAAGACCTTTTTGAAGTGTTGTGGAATGGGGATGTCCCTTTGAAGACTAGGGTCCACATAGCCCAATCCATGGTATTTTCAATCACATCACGTACATGTGAAAGCTGGGTAATGAATATGTTAGAGGAGTTGATGCCTTGACTTGTGTTGGCAAAGAATATAGCTAGAAGATCAAACAAATCTGTCCTGGGGGAGGTGCAGCCGGAATGGTCCTTAGAGGCAAGAATGCTCAGACTTTGTCTCCCCTACTTTGGCTATGTTGTCAGAAGGAGCCATTCCCTGGAGTAGGATACCATGCTTGGTAAAGTAGAGGGTAAGCTAAAAAGGAGAAGACCCTCAAAGAGAGGGATTGACAACAGTGGCTTCACCAATGGGTTCAATCATAGCAAGGACTGTGTGAATGGCACAGGACTGAGTAATGTTTCACTGTGTTGTATATAGGGTCAATATGAGTAGGAGCCAACTGGAAGGCTCCTAACAACAACAACAAGGCAACCTGCTGGCATTAGTTTTCTTTCTCATAATTTTTGGATATTTTCAGTTATTTATTTTTATAATTTTTTTGCAAAGTTAAAAATAAATTGGGAGTTTTTAAAAAAAGTTTTTGTACACTTATCTGTTGTGGAATTTAGTTTTGCCCACTGCTTGGTTAGGTTCAGCAGTTCATTACTTTTTGTTCTAGTTCTATGCTAGCCTGAGTCTCAGGACTAATGTGTTGTTTCAAAGCAATTTTAATTTCAGCATATGTGAACATTTGCTTTGTTGTTGTTGTTGTTATGTGCCGCCGAGTCAGACCCGACTCCTAGCGACCCCTCCTTGGATTTCCAAGGCAGTATCACTACAGAAGTAGGATTGCCCTATTTTCCTTCCGAGGTGTGGCTGGTGGGTTTGAACTGCCAGCCTTCTGGTTAGTAGTCAAGTGCCTTAGGCACTATGCTACCAGAGCTCCCAACATTTGCTTTAGAGTTGAATATCGTTTTTATTTTGTGTTACACATCGTATGGGTGGAGAGAAGCTATTAAAAAAAAAAAAAATTATCAGGCAAACCTAATTTAGATTTGTGGTGAGAACATGTGAACAGCAGCCAGGAGCTCTAAGTTCTAGTTCAATGTTTGCTTCATTCTACTTGTGTGGCTGTAACAAATCATTTAACCTCCCAGTGTCTTAGTTACCTCACTGATAAGATGGAGAGAAACATGTCTACTCACTCCTAGACAGTTAATAAATTTCTAGGGAGAAGGTAACATGTTTCCTTCAAGAATTTTTTCTTAGTCTTGTTTACAGTGCTGAGCTCTGGTGCTTGAAACAAGTTGAGATACTAGACATATAAATATTTATAAATTTATAACTAATAAATAATTATATAATATTTTATCAAAAAGGACAAGTAGATGGATTGTGGAAACAGTTGTCAAATAATTTTGACTACATTGGTCAAATCTGAGAAGATAGCAGTATGATTTAGCAGAAATATCACTGGACTGGGAATCAGACTTTGAGAGCTAGAAGGCTTATAGTCCCACCAAAGTTATTCATTTGCATAGATGGAATATTATCAGATGTTTTCTAATATATTTTCATTGTAATACAGATGAGAAGTCCTGTGAGATTAGCTCACTTATCCATAGTCACAGGAGAAGAGACCTGGAAGTCTGCTCCATAAAGTCTTCAGAGTAGGAAATACTGTGGGACAATTCTGCACTGTCTTATAGAGTTGTTGTCAATAGAAACAGACTCCGCAGCCCACAACAATAGTAACAACATAGCTCGTAGTGTCTAGGCCTCTTCACTTATTCCTCACAGCTCTTCTTTCTGCTATTTGTCCAAGTCACTGACTATACTACTTGGATGTCTTTTTTTTTTTTTTTGGTGGGGAAATTGAATTAGATGATCTTCACAGTTTCTTTGTATTATAATTTTACGATCATTTAAAGGGAAGAATCTTTCTTCACAGGTTTTTGTTTTCTATTTAGGTCTTTAGAAACTGAATTAAAGAAGGACTTTATGAATGGGTAAAAGACATTTCAATAATGCTTTGTGGTCTCCTTGCCAACACAATCTAAATTATTTCTGAGTAAAGAAAATAAACAACAACAACAATAAAACCCTATAATACATTTAAAGCAAGAAATTGAACAGTTTAATTCTCAGACTTATTTGCCAAGGAATTTGGGTGGCCTTTTCCAAATCTGACTTATACAGCTTAATCTTGTTTCAAGGCAAAACCTTTCCAAAGTGGCTAGTAATCTTGGATCATTGAGTGCTGGCAACACTCCTGGCAAGTTGAACAAACCATTCTATAAACGTACATGTTATGTGGTAAAAGAGCCCAAAGGGACAGGAATGATCTTCCCAAATGGGTAAAGTTAGAAAAAACACATGATGTTGAAATGGAGAACAATCTCAGAAAATTGCCTGGATTTCACGCAAGAATGCAGAAGCCTCCAAATCCAGTTACTCTCTGGTAGTGATTAGATGGTGTAAATTTTTTGTGCTTTGGAAACTTAAGTGTTGAAAACTAATTATATATCCATTAACATTTTGACATATGATATATTTTCCTGTCTTTTTTTTTTTCAATCTTCTTCCAAGAGATTTGTAGCTTTGCAAAGTTCAGGGCCACATTCTTTCCATGAGCACTCTGGCTGTTTGAGAAATCCATGTTGTTTATTGGTATACAGTTTAGTAAGATTTTGGGAACACATCCATTATTTCCTGGTTTCTCATTCATTCCCACAATTGTTACACCAACAAATGCAAAGGTGAGTCAGAATACCTAGGTCTTAAACACTGACTCTTACCTGGGGACTTAGAACTAGAAACTCTCTAGGGTGGTTTCTTCACCTATATAACACAGAAGTTGCTGATTCTCAAGCTGGGTCTCAAAACCTCTCTGGATGGTAACAGGAATTTGAAAACTTTATTACATTTTTTAGTAAAGCTTATTGAAGTCAATTACAACCCTCCCTCAGTTAGGTTACGTGGTTTGAATAAAACTCTCTGCTTTTTATTAAACGACAGTTTAATATGGTTCTACAAGTTGTCTCATTTTGAACAATAATCCTGATAGAAGGTCATTATGTGCCTAATATTATTTAGCTAATAAACACAATTTACAGGGTACAGTTCTTAAGGCAAAAAAAAAAAAAATGGGGAAAAAGTACTGTATTTCTTGACAGATCAACAACGAGCACCTATGTTTTGGGTATGTCTACAGTGTTTCCATCTCTAGGACTCTAGGTCAGAGGTTGGCAATTTTTGTTATTGTCATTGTTGTTTAAAGTGCCAAATAGTAAGCATTTTAGGCTTTGCAAGCAATGAGGTTTTTGACAAAACTATTTAATTTGGTTAACATAGCATGAAAGACACAGACTACCCTCACCCTCATTTACAGACATGGTTACGTTCCAAAGACTAGGTTGTTATGTGGAAATTGGAACTATGTGAAAGTGGAGGATGAATTCATTGGATTGCAAAATAGAAGATGACAGTTGTTAGGTGCTGTCTAGTTGGCACCCATGTACAGTCGAACTCATAGAGGCCCTATGTACAACAGAATGAAACACTGCCCGGTCCTGTGCCAGCGCCACGATCCTGCTATACCTGAGCCCATCATTACACCCATGTGTCAATCCAACTCATTGAGGGTCTTCCCAATTTTCACTGACCCTCCACTTTACCAAGCATGATATCCTTCTTCAGGGAATGGTCCCTTCTGACAACAAGACCAAAGTGGGTGAGATGAAGGCATTTCTTATAGGACAGATTTGTTAGTTCTTCTGGCAGTCCATGGTACTTTCAGTATTCTTCACCAACACCACAACTCAAAAGTATCAACTCCTTTTGCTCTTCCTTATTCATTGTCCAGCTTTTACATGCATATGAGGCTATTGAAACTATTATGACTTGGTTAGGTACACCTTAGTCTTCAAAGAGATATCTTTGCTTTTCAGCACTTTAAAGAGGTCTTTTGCAGAAGATTTGTCCAGTGCAATATGACATCTGATTTCTTGACTGCTGCTTCTATTACTGCTGATTCTATATTCAAGTAACACGAAATCTTTGACAACATCAATCTTTTCTCCATTTATTGTGATACTGCTTCTTGGTCCAGTTGTGAGGATGTTCATATTCTTTATGTTAAAATGTAATTCACCCTGCAGACTGTAACTTTTAATCTTCATCAGTAAGTGCTTCAAGTCATCTCTTTCAGAAAGCAAGGTTGTGTCATCAGTGTATCACGGGTTGTTAGTGAGTCTTCCTCCAATCTTGATGCCACATTCTTCTTCATCTAGTCCAGCTTCTCAGATTATTTACTCAGCATATAGATTGAATAAGTATGGTGAAAGGATACAACCTTAACACACACCTTTCTTGACTTTAAACCATGCAGTATCCTCTGGTTCTGTTCAAACAATGTCATCCTATTGTATGTACAGGTTCCTTATGAGCACAATTAAGTGTTCTGGAATTCCCATTCTTCTCAATGTTATCCATAATGTGTTATGCCACACAGTCAAATGCTTTTGTATAGTCAATAAAACACAAGTAAACATCTTTCTGGTATTCTTTGCTTTGAACCAAGATTCATCTGATATTAGCAATGATATCCTTTGTTCCATGTCCTCTTCTGAATCCAGCTTACGTTTCTGGAAGTTCCCTGTCAATATAGTGCTGCAACCATCTTTGAATTATCTCCAGCAAGATTTTACTTGGGTGCGTTATTAATGACATTCTTGGATAATTTCCACACTCTACTGGATAACTTTTCTTTGGAATGGGTACAAATATAAATCTCTTCCAGTCAGTTGGCCAGGTAGCTGTCTTCCAAATTTCTTGGCATAGATGAGTAAGTGCCTCCAGGAGAATATCCATCTGTTCAAACATCTCAATGGTTATTCTGTCAATTCCCGGAGCCTTGTTTATCACCAATCCCTTCAGTGCACCTTTGACTTCTACTTCAGTACCATTGGTTCTTGATCATATGCCACCTCTTGAAATAGATGAACATTGACCAATTCTTTTTGGGATAGTGACTCTGTGTATTTTCCATCTTCTTTCGATGTTTCCTGTATCATTCAATATTTTACCCATAAAATCTTTCAATATCGAGACTTGAGGCTTGAATTTTTTCTTGAGTTCTTTCAGTTTGAGAAATGCTGAGCATGTTCTTGCTTTTTGGTTTTCTAACTCCAGGTCTTTGCACATTTAATTTTAGTAATTGACTCTGTCTTCTCAAGCTGCTGTTTGAAATCTGTTCAGCTCTTTTATGTCATCATTTCTTCCATTTGCTTTAGCTACTTCATTAAAGCACAAGTTTCAGAATCTCTTCTGACATCTGTTTTGGTCTTTTCTTCCTTTTTTGTCTCTTTAATAATCTTTTTCTTCCTTCATGTATGATGACCTTGATGTCATCCCACGATTTATCTTGTTTTTGGTCATTGGTATCAGAGCATCAAATCTATTCTTTCAATGGTCTCTAAATTCAGGATGGATATAATCAAGGTCATATTTTGGTTCTCATGGACTTGTTTAAGTTGTCTTCAGCTTCAACTTGAACTTGCACAAGAACACTTGATATTCTGTTCCACAGTCAGCTCTTGGCCTTGTTTTTGCTGAAGATATTGAGCTTCTCCATAGCTTCTTTCCACAGAGCTAGTCAATCTGATTCCTTTGTATTCTATGTTGTTGTAGTTAGGTGCTGTAAAGTCATTTCTGAAATGACTCCTAGTGACCCCATGCACAGCAGAATGAAACACCACCTGATCCCACACTAGCTCCATGATCCTTGCTATACTTGAACCCATTGTCACAGCCACCAAGTCAATCCATCTCGTCAAAGGTCTTCCCCTCTTTCATCAACCCTCCACCTTACCAAGCATGACTTCCTTCTCCAGGGAATGGTCTCCTCTGCCAACATGACCAAAGTAGGTGAGACAAAGTCTGGCCATTCTCACATCCAAGGAGCATTTAGGCTGTACTTCCTCCAGGACAGATCTGTTAGTTCTTTTGGCAGTCCATGGTACCTTCAGCATTCTTTGCCAACACCACAACTCAAAAGCATCAACTTTTCTTCGGTCTTCCTTACTCATTGTCCAGCTCTCACATGCATATGAGGCAATTGGAAATATCATGGCCTATGTCAGGCCGTATTCTATGTAGCAAGTTCCATTTATACAGCTGCTGTTTATGTTATTGATAAAAAGGTATTTGCAATGAATAAGTTATTGATCTTGAAAAATTCTATCATGTAGTCTCCAGTGTCATTTCTATCACCAAGGCCATATTTTCCAAGAGGTAGAGATTCTTCTTTGTTTCCAACTTTCACATTCTAATCACTAGTAATAATCAACACCTTGAGTGCATGTTTGGTCAATTTCAGACTGTAGAAGTTGGTAAAAATCTTAAATTTCCTCATATTTGGCTTTAATGGTTTGTGCATAAATTTGAATGATAGTTGTATTAAGTGGTCTTCACTGTAGGCATATGGATATTATCCTATCACTGATAGCATTGTACTTCAGGTAGATCTTGAAATATTGCTTATGACAATGAATGCAACACCATTCCTCTTCAATTTGTCGTTCCCAGCAGAGTAGATCTTATCATTATCTGTTTCAAAATGGCCCAAAACAGTCCAACTTCCAATTTTCCTACATTTACACATCGTACATTCCACGTTCTGACTATTAATGAATATTTGCATTTGTTTCCTCCCACTTTGAATCATGCCACATCAGCAAACAAAGGTCCCAAAAGCTTTATTCCTTCCATATCATTAAGGTCAACTCTGCTTCGAGGAGGCAGCTCTTCCACAGTCATAATTTTAGTTCCTTGCGACCTGAGGGGCTCATCTTCTGACATATCAAAGTGTTTCAGGGCTATTCATAAGATTTACACTGGCCAATTCTTTGATATGTGGATGAGCCCTTCCTTCTTCTTGTCTTAGTCTGGAAGCACCACTGAAGCCTGTCCACCATGGTTGAGCCTGCTGGTATTCGAAATACTGATGGCATAGCCTCCAGCCACACAGCAACACACAAACCACCACAGTATGACAAACTGACAGAAGAGTGGTAGAAAAGAAGATGACTACATCATTACATAACGCCAAATTATGTCATTATATAACTGTCAAACCACTGAGAATAGCAAGCCAGGTGAGTTGATACATAACCTTAACCATCATAGACAGTGTAGCTCTAGCTTTGGACTCCAGCATTTGTTACTGCCAGACTTGTTAATGTATAAAATAGTTGGGTAGTAGATTTTTTTACTATTGTTGTAAATGCAAAATGTCAACTAATGAGAGAGTTGATAAGTGAGGAATAATGTAAATGAATAGTTGTGTTTGTGTTCTAATAAAACTGTTTAAAAAAACGTGGTAGGTCAAATATGGCCTGTAGACGATAGTTTTCTGAACCCTGTTTCTGGTGATTCCTGAAGCCCTGAGACTACTTACTCACCAGGAAAGGAGTAGTGAGACAGAAGAAATGATAAGCTGGAGGAAACCTGTTTTGTACCTATTTTGCCTCAGTTCCTTATTCAAGGGTTGTTGTTGTTGTTATGTGCCATCGAGTCTGCCCCGACTCATAGCGACCCCTCCTTGGGTTTCCTAGGCAGTATCACTACGGAAGTAGGATTGCCCAACCTTCCTTC
>NW_006922244.1:546216-558041 GCF_000298275.1 Orycteropus afer afer
GGGTCGCTATGAGTCGGAAACGACTCGACGACACTTAACAGCAACAACAACAACAACAACTGATACAAGAAGCAGACTTAGTACTGTGGAAAAAAAGTTCTAGCTAATGGTCTTTTTCTCTAGGGCAGAAGCTGCTAGCTGTAATCAAATACCCCAATTTTTTCCTTAATTTTTCAGCAAAATTTAATTGTAGCTACATTCATGGCTGTGCAGATTAAATATTTTATATTTTGCCTATTGTAGCTAGTCATGGCTTTGTGACTAAGGCTTGGCCAATGGAATAAAAAAAGAAGTGCTATGTATGGCTTTCAAGAAGTATTCTGGAACTAAACAAAATAAATCATATTGTTTTAACAGAAGAATTCTGGAAGGTAGATGCTATGTTCTTCTTATTCTCTTCCTCTCTATCATTTGAAAGGTACACATGATGGCTGGATTTTCAGCAATCATATGCAACTATGAGGAAAAAGCCACTTGCTGAGGATGAGAGAGATGCAAGATGGAATGTTCCTTTTAATTTTCTAAAGTTCAAGGCTTCTTTTAAGTGAGAGAGTAACCAATATTTTTAAAGAATATCACTTTTTTGCATTTTCCTGCTCTATGTTACTTACTTTAGAACTGAATTCTAAGTATAGCATTTGCTTTTCTTCGGGAAATAGTTTGAGCTTCGTTTTAGAGGATTACACTCATCTAGACTTGGGAATTCACCCAAAGGCACCTTGGAAGAAAGACCTGGCAATCTGCTTCTGACAGATCATAGCCAGCTCTACCTTGCAACACAAAGGATTGCTATGAGTTGAAATTGATTAGTGGCAACTGGTACTGGTCGTAGACTTGAGAAAGTACCTAAATGTGTCCTGATTTGGATAAAATAAAAGCAAAAAAATCAAGCCTACTTCATTGAAGTTGATTCTGACTCATAGTGACACTATAATTCGAAGTAGAACAGCCTCAAAGGGTTTCCAATGCTGTGAATCTTTGTGGAGGCAGGCTGCCACATCCTTCTCTGGCAGAGTGGCTGGTTGCTTTGAATTGGGACCTTTCAGTTAGCCCCTGAGTGCTTTAACCAATGTACCACCAAGAATTTCTGCTTCCTTCCAAGTTGGTACTAGGTCAGAGGACTGCTTAGAAAGTCAACCATTTGGCTGAGACTGAAAACAGGTGAGAGAGGGTACTGAGGTCAGCTTTAGGATGCACCTCAGCTGCATTAATTTATTCATGATAGTCACTGTTAGACTGAATCTGAATTAAATTTTCTGTGGTAAGGCCTTTCCACCCCCTGTGCTGTCATTAAGCAGTTACAGGTTTTGGGAAAAAAGGAAAAAAAAAAAAAAAAGCCAAACTTATGCTTAAAATTGGTTTGTGAGATTTTTTTTTTTTTCCCTGCCCAGTTTGTGTGATCTACTAGTGTTTCCTAATTCTAATAAGCTTCATTTTTGGTATGCAAACTTTAGCATTTTTCTCTGAAGAACCTCTCAGTTCCTTACTGCTTTTGTTCAATAAAAGCTTGTAGAAGGGGGAACAATTAGAAACCTGGGAGGCTATTAGTGGGTCAGAATACTGCATTATATTCCTATTGAAGTGAAAAAAAAAGGCTGTTTTTCATTCACTCAACACATTTACTGTCAGTTTATTGCTATATTACTAGCAATAAGATGGCAATCAATCAAAAAATAAATTTTATGGCGTCTTCCTTTATGTTTTCCTCATTGTTTTGTGTATAAGTACATTGCTTTTTTTTCTCATTTCTGGAATGCTTGATTCATATGTCGATTCAATCTTTGTTTTCTAATATCATTATACCCATTTTGTATGCAAATACTACTGACCTGTAATTCAGAAATTATTTTAAAATTTTATGCTTTGTTATTCATCTATAAGTATTTTCTAATTTGCTTTATTGCTTTCTCTTTTACTTAAGGATTATTAAGTATGTATGTATGTATGTATGTATGCATGGGAGCTCTGGTGGCATAGTGCCTAAGGCACTTGACTGCTAACCAGAAGGCTGGCGGTTCAAACTCACCAGGCACTCTTCAGAAGGAAGGTTGGGCAATCTGCTTCTATAGTGATACCTCCTCAGAAGCCCAAGAAAGGGTCATTATGGGTCAGATCCATCTCAACAGCAGTGAGTGTGTGTGTGTGCGTACTTATTTATGTATTTATGTACTTTTCTATGTCTATTTCAGTTACTGTAGGGACAGAGATTTTCTTTAAGCTACTTCCTTTTGCTGCTTAATTTACTGCAGTTTTTCTTCTACTGTATTAATCACCTGAAACCTCTCTTCCTAATCATCACCTGTGATTTCCTGATTGATAAATTGAGTGCATTTCTCTCACTCCCCATCACCATATGTGATAATTGCACTGCTAGTGACTCTTTCCTTCTTACAACTCTTCTATTGACCCAGTTTCTGGGACACTTTTCTCCTGGTTTTCTCTGACATGACTGAGCATTCTTTTTTGACCCTCTATCGTGGACATCTATCTCTTCTTTTATCACCCCTTTGATTTTGCCTCCCCCCTCCCTCATGTTCTATTGTCACTTTATTATTCCTACTTTCTGTGCTCTGGTTGCAGGAGGTGACCATTCACATGGGTTTTAATAATAACTTTTTGATGATAACTCCAAAATCTGTATATTTAGATCTAAAACTCCCCATAACATTTATATTTCTAAATCCCTGGTGGATGTCTCTGCTTGAATATCCCATAATGTCTCAAACTCAGTCATCTCATAACATCATTCTCAGCCCTCTCAAACCCACCCTTCATGCAGTGAATGTAAGCATGCCAATAGTATTCCATGAGATGGACTTCTTCAGTGGCTCATCATCACTGATAGGATAAAGTTTAAACTCTTTAACTGAACATATCTTGTCCTTCATGAACCCTACTCACCTCTCTGGCTTTATTTTCAGCCACTTCCTGTCATCACAGATCTTTGATTTATCACCCATAAGTATGTTCAATATTCCATGCATCTCATACCATTTCTCAGGTCTATTCTATGGACCATGCTATTTCTTTCTCCTTGGAATCCCCTCCCAACCTCACTACTGTTTAGGCCATCCCTGAACATCCTACCAGGTAGCTCAGGAATTATTCCTTTAACGAAGATTTCCTGGTGTGTCCAGGCTGGTGCACCTCTTCTGTGGGCCCTTGCAGCCTTGAAATTTATCACCATTTATAATATCATAAATAAGTTATCTATTTATGTGCCTTGGTTTTTTACTAGAATATAAGCTTTCTAAGAGCAAAACTCTATCTTATTCTTCTTTTTTTTTTTTTTTTCCATGTGTTTGGTCAAACTTTTTAACTGTTTGCTGACCTCTACTGTTGAAATCTATTGGTATTTAATGTATTATTCTATGCCAGTTAGCTTGTGCCCAATTCAGACAAATTCAGATGAATTCAGACATTTAGATTTGGAATGAAATCTGAGTAACAGGTACTGAACTCTAATCAGACTCACTTTCCTCTCCCTCCCTAGGCCTGGGGTCTTTTCATCAGACTTGAGTGCTTTAACGGTCTTTCCTTATGATAAGCCCCTTTTCAGGAAAATATATTATTGATAAGGAAATAAATTCTCAGTGGCTCACTTATCTGTGAGATATAGTTAAGATGGCTTCTTATGAAATGGAAAAATGAATGACACATGTGCCCCATTTATTGGTCTCACAGGGTTTGAGGTATCTCAACATAAATGAGACTGAATAGACAACCATAAATTGGTTTCATATTAGGCACTACATGTTATTAGTTATTGCTTTGACTTCTGTTTTTGGGGAGAAAGTAGGCACAAAATTATTTATCCCATTAGACAAAGCTAGTTAAGCTTGAGAGATGTAACTATATATTTCATATAAAAAAAATGGTTGAAACTGCTGCTATGCAAGAAGGTAACTTAAAATCTGAAACAAACCACAACTTATTTTACCATTTCTAAAACATGAAGGTGTTATATGATCAAGTGGAGAGAGAGTGGGTTTAAAGTCAGATGTACCTTGGTTTAAATATATTATTTCTAAATCTTATCAGTTATTCCAAAATTTGTTCTTTAAATAGGTATTGTTAGAACAGTTCTTATTTTACATGAATTATTAGAGATGCTTGGGAACTCATGGTAAGCAAGTCATACAAATTCACTTCTCTCACTGAGGTAATATTCTAATGAGGATGGACAGAAAACAAACACACAAACAAAAAGATCATTTTAGATCATGTAGGAAATGAATAAAATAGGACAAAATTTGAGAGGAGTTGTCTAGATTAAGTAGTCAAGATAATCTAGATAGCTATTACGAGTAGATGATGTTTCATCAGAGAATTGAAAGAGAAGTACTTCATTGTTTTGAATTTCTAGTATACAGACTCCAAGGGGAGAAAAATCATGATGAGTTAGAGGAATAGAAAAGAGATTAGAGTGGCTGCAGAAAAGTCAGGGAAGGGGGGCAGCAGTTAGGAAAATAAAGAGTCAGAATACATGGAAACTTGAAGTCCATGGAAAGGAATTTGAATTTTATCCCAAGAACAATGAAAGCTAGCCTAACATTTTTAATAGATGACTGACACTTTATGTTATAAATGATAAGTCTGGTGGTAATGTGAAACTGGAATGTGAATGAATTAGATGCTTAATGTAAAAGTAGACAGTTTTGAAGTACCATTACAATGAAAATATTTGTTTAGAATAATCAAACTAAAGGAAGATTAACTTGTCCACACAGTAGTCATTTTTCATATTATTGGGTTGAAATGTAGACACGGCACTAGTAAAATGATGGTACTCATAATTCAGAAGGGATAAGGGGCTTTGTTGTTGTTGTTGTTGCTAGCTGCCGTTGAGTCGTCTCCAACTCATGGTGACCTTAAGAACAGCAGAACGAAATACCTCCTGGTCCTGCACCAGCTCCATGATCCCTGCTATACTTGAGCCCATCGTCACAGTGACTGTGCAACCCATCTCATTGAGGGCCTTCCCCTCTTTCATCGACCCTCCACCTTACCAAGTATGACATCCTTCTCCAGGGAATGCTACCTTCTGACAACATGACCAAAGTAGGTGAGAGGAAGTCAGGCCATTCTTACTTCCAAGTGACATTCTGGCTACACTTCCTCTGGTACAAATTTGTTAGATCTTTTAGCAGTCCATGTCACTTTAAGCATTCTTCGGCAGCACCACATCTCAAAAGCATCAATTCTTCTTCAGTCATCTTTATTTATTGTCCAGCTCTCACATGCATATAAGTCTTTTGAAAATGTCATGGCTTGTGTCTGGTGCACCTTAGTCCTCAAGGAGAAATATTTGCTCCTCAGCACTTGAAAGAGGTCCTTTGCAGCTGACTTGCCCAGTGCTATGCGTTGTCTGATGTCTTGACTGCTGCTGCTTGCATTGTTGTCTATTGTGGAACCAAGCAATGTGAAGTCTTTGACAACTTCAATCTTTTCTCCATTTATCTTGATGCTGTTTATTGGTCCAGTTGTTAGGATTTTTGTTTTCTTTATATTGAGACATAATTCATACTGCAGACTGTATTCCTCAATCTTCATTAGTAAGTGCTTCAAGTCATCCTAAATTTCAGCAAGTAAAGTTGTGTTGTCAGTGTGTCACAAGTTCCTCCAATCCTGATGCCACATTCTCCTTCATATAGTCCAGCTTCTAGGATTATTTGCTCAGCATATAGATTGAATAAGGATAGTGAAAGGATACAATTCAGACACACTCCCTTCTTGATTTTAAACTATGCAGTATCCCCTTGTTCTGTTTGAACAGCCTCCTGGTCTATGTACAGGTTCCTCATGAGTACAATTAAGTGTTCTCAAATTCCCATTCTTCTCAATATTATCCACATTTTGTAATGATGCGCACAATCAAATGCTTTTGAATAGTCAATAAACATCTTTCTGGTATTCTTTGCTTTGAGTCCAGATCCATCTGACATCATCAATGATATCCCTTGTTCCATTTCAAGGAATCCAGATTATACCTCTGGAAATTCTCTGGCAATTTTCTACTGCAAATTTTTTTTGAATTATCTTCAGTAAGATTTTACTTGCATGTGATATTAATGTTATTGTTTGATAATTTCCACATTCTGTGGGATCACCTTTCTTTGGAATGGGCACAAATATGGATCTCTTCCTGTCAGTTAACCAGGTAGCTGTCTTCCAAATCACTTGGCATAACCAAGTGAGTGCCTCCAATGGGACATCTGTTTGTTGAAACATCTCAATGGGTTTTTCATCAATTCCCAGAGACTTACTCTTTGGCAATTCCTTCAGTGCAGCTTTGACTTCTTCCTTCAATACCATTGGTTCTTGATCATATACAACATCCTGAAATGGATGAAGATCTACCAGTTCTTTTTGGTACAGTGACTCTGTATATTCCTGCCATCTTCTTTTGATGTTTCCTACATCATTCAATATTTTGCCCATAGAAACTTTCAATATTGCAACTCGATGCTTAAACTTTTTCCTCAGTTCTTTCAGCTTGAGAAATGCTGAGCATGTTCTTCCCTTTCAGTTTTCTAAGTGCAGGTCTTTGCATGTTTCATTACAGTAATTGGCTTTGTCTGTCCAAGCTGCTCTTTGAAATCTTTTGTCCATCTCTTTTATCTTGTCATTTCTTCCATTTGCTTTAGCTACTCTCCATTCAAGGGCAAGTTTCAGAGTTGCTTCTGACATCTATTTTGGTCTTTTCTTCTTTTGTTGTCTTTTTAATGACCCCTTGCTTTTCTCATGGATGCTGCTCTTGATGTCATCCCACAATTCTTCTGGTTTTCAGTCATTGGTGTTCAATGCCTCAAATCTATTCTTTAGATGATCTCTAAATTCCAAAGGGATATATTCAAGATCATAGTTTAGGTCTTGTTTTAATTGTCTTCAATTTCAAGTTGAACTTGCATATGAGCAGTTGATGGTCTGTTTCACAATCAGTTCCTGGCCTTGTTTTGGCTGAAGATATTGAGCTTTTCTATAGCTTCTTGCCACAGATGTAGTCAATCTGATTCCTGTGTATTCCATCTGGCAAAGTCCATGTGTATAGCTGCCGTTTGTGTTGTTGAAAAAAGGTATTTGTAATGAATAAGTCATTGGTCTTGCAAAATTCAATCATGCAATCTCCAGCGTTATTTCTGTCACCAAGGCCAAATTTTCCAACTACCAGTGATTCTTCCTTGTTTCCAACTTTTGCAGTTCAGTCACCAGTGATAAATAACACATCCTGATTGCATGTTCGGTCAATTTCAGACTGCACAAGTTGATAAAAATCTTCAATTTCCTCCTCTTTGACTTTGGTGGTTGGTGCATAAATTTGAATAATAGTCATATTAACTGGTCTGCCTTGTAGGCATATATATCCTATCACTGACAACATTGTACATCAGGACCGATCTTGAAACATCCTTTGTGATGAATGCCATGCCATTCCTCTTCAAATTGTCATTACCGACATAGTAGAGCATGTGGTTGTCTGATTCAGAATGACCAAAAACAGTCCATCTCAGCTCACTAATGTGTAGGATATCAATCTTTATGCATTCCATTTCAGTTCTGACAGCTTCCAATTTTCCTAGATGCATACTCTGTGCATTCCATGTTGTGATTATTAATGGATATGTGTGGTTATTTCTCCTCAAATTGAGTCATGCCACATCAGCAAATGGAGGTCTTGAAAGCTTTACTTTATCCATATCAGTAAGATTGATCCTACTCTGATGATGCAGCTCTTTCCTAGTCATACGTTGAAAGCCTTCTGACCTAAGGGGCTCATCCTCCTGCACTGTATCAGATAATCTTCCAGGCTCTTCATAAAGTTGCACAGTAATGTATCAGACAGTGTTTGTTTGCTATTCTTAAGGTTTTCCCTGGCCAATTCTTGAGAAATTGATGGCCCCTTCCTTCTTCCTAGTCTATCTCAGTCTGTAAGCTGCATTGAAACCTGTGCACCATGTGCAACACTGCTGGCACTTAATACACTGGTGGCACAGCCTCAAGCCTCACAGCAACATGCAAGCCACAATAGTATGACAAACTGAGAGACCAGTTTAACTGAGCTGTTCAAAACCTCTCCACCTTCCCCTTACCTGGATTCTTGGCACTGCTCTGCTCTGTCGTCCCCTCTGGCTTCTATTTCCCCTGCTTTCCTGGCTAGTGGAGGTGGGGACTGTGTCTCTCCTCTTACCTGGATCCTTGGCTGCTGCACTGCTCTGCTCTGCCAACCCCACTGGCTTCTCTATCTAGAAATTATGCATCTAGAAATTAAAATGTATTAGAAAATGAAGCTCTAGTTTGGACCAGTCATTTCTAGCTCTGAAGTGTTTACAACAAGAATATGTCTGAATTTGAAGGCCATTTAAATGCTTTGGAAAACTTGTTCTTGATTCACATAAGGGGGATGGCAAAAGACCTATTTCAGGTTCCAAAGAAATGAAGGCAGTTTCTGTACTAAATAGTAAGTGTGTTAAAAATATGAAGAAAATGGTTTTGGTGTGTATTTGCTTTTCAAGAGAAGTGGTTCATGCTAAAAACTAAGTGACGAATGTCCCTGACTGTTTATATAGACACTGGCAAAGTGTCTATATTGCTCAAGTGACAAAATATGACTAGGTGACATAAAGGAAAGACTCCCTAAAACACTACCCATGCTCACAGAACAAAATAAAGAGATTGAATAAAAACATGTAATTTACTGAGTGCCCTGTTATTCTAGGTATACAAGTATCATACATTTTTTACAAGTTACTCAGTTGCACTGAATCTTAATTGTATCAGTTTTGTCTGCCCCAATATAGCTCACTGAACTCTTATGAATCAGATGAGGTAAAGATTTTCCAAAAATTATGCAGTTTACAAAATGTACCATATCATTACTACTACATGGTGATGATCCCTTTGGAAATAAAGATCCATAATGACATGAAATTTGTTTTAAGACATGTTAAATTATGTATTTGTAAACATAACATTAAAAAATACTGCTGTAAGAACAGCATATCAAAATAATAATGTTACCCATATCCAGCATTTTCCTTGTGCTATGCTCTATGCTAAAAAGCTTTCATGATTATGTCATTATATTCTCACAGTACTAGCTATTGTTATCCTTCACTATAAGGAAATGGAAGCTTTAGAAGTTATGCAATTTGCCCATGGTAAAAGTAAGTGGTGGCTCTTGAATTTAAACAAACATCCTTCTGACTCCAGAATCCAAGCTCTTAACCAAACTGCTCTACTGCTTCTCCAATTTCACATTTTAAATCAGATTAAACTAAGAGCCCTGATGGTACAGTGCTTAAAGCAGTTGCCTGCTAATTGAAAGGTTGGCATTTTGATCCCACCAGCTGCTCCACAGAAGAAAAATGTTGCAGTCTGCTTCAGTAAAGACTACATCCTTAGAAACTCTATAAGGCAGTCCTACTCTGTCTTACTGGGTCACTATGAGTTGGAATCAACTCAATGAAAATGGATTTGGGTAATTTTATTTATAAAAATAATGAGATTGGTCAGTGGTGACACTTAGAAAAATGATAGTTCCATATAACAAAACAATTTACAGAAGTTTGGCTATGACACTTTAGCCTAAAATCTGGTCTAAACTGTCACAAACTTGGTCATTCTGGTGAGATGAGTGAGGCCATAGAGATGAGGCAACGTTTGCCACATGGTTAAATGTAGGTTATGGTCAAGGGCTTTGCTTATATTTTGAGTGGTGGAATTAACAAGCTTGTTACATTTTCAAAAATAATGTGTGTTTGGCTATCTAGGGCTGCAAATCAAAAATAGCACAAGTGGGTGATTTTAACAAACAAGAGTTTATTCTCTTGCAATTTAGGAGGCTTGAACTCTGAGTTCAAAGTACCAGCTCTAGGACTGTATGAAAGCCCCTTGACCTTGGGCTTCAACTCTGCCTCTGTTCCCAGCACACCGAAGCTGGAGGCTTCTCTTAACTCAGGCAGCTACTGGATACTGAGGCTGACAAAACCAAGGTTGACAAGTAAAATGGCACAGTCCCGAGATTATCAAGCAACATGGCAGGCCACTAATTCAAGTCCATTAACAGTTGGAGTCCATTATCAAGTCCAAGACTGTGATAACATGGTAGGTTATTGAGATGAAGACTTGGACAAATGCAGGATCTTGATGTACCAAAAGCTCAGAAACCTTTCCTCAAGCCATCTTCTTATATATACTGGAAGCAGACCAATCCCTGAGGCAGCTACTTAGTGGCTCACAGTAGATTCCAGCAAGGATTACCAGTCTCATCATGGGGAACAACTACACCTAGCTGCTCAGCCACTCAAAACCAAGCCCAGCCAAGTTGACACATAACCTTAACCATGATGATGTGATAACTAACTAACTGAAAGCTGGCCTCTCCTTAAATGCTGCAGTGATGACTGTGTCATGAATCAAGGATTGCAAAAAATTCAAAATTCACTTCTGTGTGTTTGAGGTCAGTAAATAAAATAAATAAAATGCAGAAAGAGAGAAGAGAGAATTAAAACAGAAAACCAAGAATGTTCTCTGTTCCAGAAGCTTCTTTTAAACACTTGCCATTTCAGAAACATTTGAGGAAACGATGCTTTCTTTTCCCAGAGTGTGGCACTCTTCTCCTAGGTAAGTGAGCTGATCTGTTCCCTTCTGGGAAACAAATCCTCTTAGGATTCAGCAAGTCCCTGTCTTGCTTCTCCATCTCATCTGATAACGCTTTGGTAGAGGTCCAGTTGCTAGAGGTCAGGGGTTATGTTACTTCACATAATAGAAAATTTAAAAAATATATATTTTATAAAATGTATGTATGTATGTATATATGCCAAACCAAAAATCTGCTGTTGAGTGCATTTCTACTCATAGTGACCATATAGGACAGAGTAGAACTGCTCTATAGTGTTTCCAAGGCATAGTGCCTAAGGCACTTGACTGCTAACCAGAAGGCTGGTGGTTCAAACCCACCAGCCACTCCTCGGAAGGAAAGTTGGACCATCTATTTCCATAGCGATACTGCTTTGGAAACCCAAGGAGGGGTAGTTATGAGTTGGGTCTCATTTGATGGCACACAACAACAACAACGTTTAAGGAGCAGACTACAACATCATTCACCCACAAAACGAATGGTTGGTTTGAACTGTTGACCTTTAGATTAGCAGCTGATTATTTAACCACCATGCCACCAGGGCTCCTTAAATAGTATATACACAGATATATATATTATATATATCCACTGCCGTCTGGTTGATTCTAATTCATAGCAACCCCCATTGGATTTCCAAAGCTGTAAATCTTTATGGAAGTTGATTGCTTCATCTTCCTCCAATGGGGCAGCTGGAGAGTTTATACCGTTGACCAAGTTAGCAGTTAAATGCCTTACCCACTGTGCCACCAGTGTTCCTTATACACAGATATAGATATTTATTATATATACAGATTACTTGCTCTGCTTCTTCCCCCCTGCTATACATATAACTACTCCTTAGTTATCCATGTGGTTAGGTTGCAAAGGCCAGGTCATTTTGTGCAAAGCAGTGTTATGGGACCATATCAGATCAGAAAATGAAGGCTGACTGCATCAATACATAGCTACCACATTACATCATCACATAACTACCAAACCACTGCAAATCATAGCCTAGCCAAGGTAACAGAATACCTTAACCACCATACCTAGTGTTACTCTACCCCAGCACCTCAGCACTTGTTACTACCAGACATACATCATTAATGTGAAAAATAGTTGGACAGCAAATTTTTTATTGCTATTGTTGTAAATCTGAAATATCAGATAATGAGATAGTCCATAAGCAGGAGTAGATGTATATGTA
>NW_006922244.1:561176-561886 GCF_000298275.1 Orycteropus afer afer
TTAATTGGTTTCCCTTTTCTTTGTTGAAGAGGGTCTGTGCAATCCTTCTGCCTAGTCCGCCATCTTGCCCCGCCTCCTGCAAAAGACCTTTTAAAAGTGCTGAAGAGCAAAGATATTACTTTGAAGACCTAGATGCATGACTCAAGCCATGGTATTTTCAATGGCTTTATATGCATAGGGATGCTGGACAATGAATAAGGAAGATCGCAGAGGAATTAATACATTTGAATTTTGGTGTTGAAAAAGAATATTGAAAATACCATGGACTGCCAGAAGAACAAACAAATCTATCTTGGAGGAAGTACAGCCAGAATGCTCCTTAGAAGCCAGAATAGCCAGACTTTGAATTTTGTGTTTTGTTCATGTTGTCAGAAGGACCCAATTCCTGGAAAAGGATATCATACTTAGTAAACCAGAGGGTTCGCAAAGAAGAGGAAGTCCTTCAACAGGATGGATTCACACAGTGGCTGTGAAGATGAGTTCAAGCTTAGCAAAGTTTGTGAGGATGGCACAGGACCAGGCATTGTTTCATTCTGTTGTACATAGGGTCACTATGAGTTGGAACCAATTTGATGGTACCTAACAACAACAACAACATGGTTGCACCATTAGTAAGCAGCAAAAACCAGATTTATGTCCAGGTACATTGACTTCAGTGTGGGGAATGCCTTAGCCTCTATTATTTTGAGGCTCTCTTTACCAATTTCCCC
>NW_006922244.1:562261-584751 GCF_000298275.1 Orycteropus afer afer
AAGCTCAAGCTTCCTAATCACTCATATCAAAGAAGTTTGGAAAGAAAAACTTATTTTTATTGCTGAATTTTTATAAGAAAATGAATTTCATTACTTAGTAACAACACTTTCTAGTTCTTACTGATATCAGTGTAGCAGTAAATTCCTCATAATCATGAAAAATTCTGTAGCAAAAAGATGCACAATGCCTAAAGAAATAGAGAAAGAGAATTTGGATTCACTTCTGGTTTGGCCTCTTTATTGCTTTTGACCCTTAGTGACAACACATTCATGAATGAAAATGCACAGGCCCTACTCCATTATGTAAGCAGTAAAAAATCAAAACCATGGGAGAAAAACAGCAACAACAATAAAATACCCAGAGGTCCCTTCCTTGTTTTTTTTTTTTAAAGATTTCAATTGAGTTCCAAACTATGTGTTGCAATCTGATTTTGGCCCTAATTTCCAGTTATTAATTGTTTTAAGCTTTCTGTTTTGTGTTCTTTCTTCATTTTGAACTCTGTTTTCTCAAGGGATGAATTTAGATGTACATCATGAATGTTTCAAGTAGATTTTTCAGTCTGTTGAACAACTGTTCTGATTTAAAAGTAATGCTCCATGATAGTGTCAGGGAGCTGTAGATTAGGTTAATTAGTGTTATAAAATGTCAACACCTATATGCATAAAAATCATTTGAGATTTACAATTATCCTTCCAAGTTTCCTTAACTGATATAATTTTTAAAACTTATTTTGTGCTTTACTTATTTAACTTTGCCATTGCTTGAGAAATAAGGGCTTAGGAATTCAGTAATACAAGTATTATCTGTACAACAGAATCTGCCTCTGATACTTTCCATTGCAAATTGGCCAATTTTAGAAGTGTTGCTGCTGGAGCATTTTAAAAGCCCAGATACAACATGATTTGAATGCCATTTGTAAATATATGAACTAAATAAATTCATGAAGTCTTTGGGGTGAATTATGTAGTTCACTCTAGTGACCCCTGTTGAGAATTTGCATTTGCACCTCAAATATACTGAATCAGAATCTATATTTTAACAAAATCTCCTTATGTACACATAGGAATCACTGGGGGATGTATAAGAATCACTGAGGTATCTTGTTAAAATGTAGATTCAAATTCAGGATATTGTTGTTGTTGTTAGGTGCTATCGAGTTACTTCCAAGTTATAGCAACCCTGTGTACAACAGAACAAAACACAACCCAGTCCTGCACCATCTTCACAATCTTTGTTAAGCTTGACCCCATCGCTGAAGCCACTGTGTCATTCCATTTACTTGACGGTCTTCCCTTTCTCACTGACCTTCTACTTTACCAAGTATGGTACCCTTTTCCAGGAACTGGTCCCTTCTGACAATATGACCAAAGTACACAACACGAAGTTTGAAGTTTGACCTTTCTTGCTTTTAAGAAGTATTCTGGCTGTACTTCTTCCAAGACAGATTTGTTCATTCTTCTGGCAGTCCATGGTATTTTCAGTGTTCTTTGTCAACACCACATATCAAATTTATCAGTTCTTCTCCAGTCTTCCTTGTTCACTGTCCAGCTTTCATATGCATATGAGATAAATGGAAAAACCATAGCTTGAGTCAGGTGCACTTTAGTCTTCAAAGTAACATCTTTGCTCTTAACACTTTAAAGAAGTCTTTTGGAGCAGATTTGCCCAGTGTAATATGGCATCTGATTCTGACTGCTGCTTCCATAGGTGTTGGTTGTAGATCCAAATAAAATGAAATTTTTTACTTTAATATAGTCTCTATTTATCATGATATTGCTTATTGGTCCAGTTGTGAGGATTTTTGTTTTCTTTACATTGAGGTGTAATCCGTACTGCAGACTGTAGTCTAAACTTCATCAGTAAGTGCTCCAAGTCATCCTCACTTTCAGCAAGGAAAGTTGTGTCGTCTTCATATTGCAGGTTGTTAATGATTCTTCCTCTAATCCTGATGCCATGCTCTTCTTCATACAGTCCAGCTTCTTGAATTATTTTCTCAGCATACAGAATGAATAAGTATGGTGAAAGGATACAATCCTGATGCACTCCTTTCCTGATTTTAAACCATGCAGTATTCCCGTGTTCTGTTCAAATGACAGCCTCCTGGTCTATGTACAAGTTCTTTATGAGCACAATTAAGTGTTTTGGAATTTCCATTCCTCTCAATGTTATCCATAATTTGTTATGATCCACACAATTGAATGCTTTGGCATAGTCAATAAAACACAAGTAAACATCTTTCTGGTATTCTTTGCTTTCAGCCAAGATCATCTGACATCAGGTATGATATCCCTTGTTTCACCTCTCCTTCTGAATCCAGCTTGCATTTCTGCAAGTTCTCTGTCAATATACTGCTACAATCATTTTTGAATTATCTTCAGTAAAATTTTCCTTGTGTGTAATATTAATGATATTGTTCAATAATTTGCACATTTTGTGGGATCACCTTTCTTTGGAATGGGTACCAATATGGATCTCTTCCAGTCAGTTGGCCAGGTAGCTGTCTTTCAAACTTCTTGGTATAGACAGGTAAGTGCCTCCAGTGGGGCATCCCTTTGTTGAAACATCTCTCTGGGTATTCCATCAATTCCTGGAGCCTTGTTTTTTGCCAGTTCCTTCAGTGCAGCTTCAACTTCTTCCTTCACAACCATTGGTTCTTGATCATATGCCACCTCCTGAAATGGATGATCATCTACCAATTCTTTCTGGTATAGTGACTCTGCATATTCCACCTATCTTCTTTTGATGTTTCCTAGATCACTCAACATATTGCCCATGGAATCTTTCAATATTGCAATTCAAGGCTTAATTTTTTTTCCTCAGTTCTTTCAGCTTGAGAAATGTCAAGTCTGTTCTTCCATTTTGGTTTTCTAACTCCAACTCTTTGCACATTTCATTA
This sequence comes from Orycteropus afer afer, assembly GCF_000298275.1. Taxonomy (NCBI): domain Eukaryota; kingdom Metazoa; phylum Chordata; class Mammalia; order Tubulidentata; family Orycteropodidae; genus Orycteropus; species Orycteropus afer. The sequence goes on from NW_006922244.1 coordinate 565,159, forward strand.
TAATAATTGACTTTGTCTTCTCGAGCTGCTCTTTGAAATCTTCTCCTCAGCTCTTTTATCATGTCAGTTCTTCCATTTGATTTAGCTATTCTCTGTTCAAGAGCAAATTTCAGAGCCTCTTCTAACATTCATTTTGGTCTTTTGTTTCCTGGCTCTTTTAACAACCTTTTGCTTTCTTCATGGGTGCTGTTCTTGATGTCATCCCACAATTCTCCTTGTTTTTGATCATTGGTGTTCAATGGATCAAATCTATTTTTTTAGATGGTCTCTAAATTCAGGAGGAACATAATGAAGGTTGTATTTTGGCTCTCATAGACTTCCTTTATCTTCAGCTGCAACTTGAAGTTTCACATGAGAAGTTGATGGTCTGCTCCACAATCAGCTCCTGGCCTTGTTTTGGCTGAAGGTATTGAACTTCTTCATCATCTCTTGCCACAGATGTAGTCAGTCTGATTCCTGTGTACTCCACCTGTGAAGTCCACTTGTATAGCCATTGTTTGTATTGTTGAAAAATGGTGTTTGCAATGAATAAGTCACTGGTTTTGCAAAATTCTGTCATGCAATCTTGTCATCCTTTCTATCACCAAGGCTATGTTTTCCAACTACAGGTGATTCTTTATTTCCAACTTTTGCATTCCAATCACCAGTGATAATTAATGTCCTAGGTATTAGTGAGCTTAAATGGACTGGTTTTGACCAGTTTGAATCAGACAAACACAGGAGCTACTGTGCTTGGAATGACAAATTGAAGAGGAATGGTGTGGCATTCATCATCACAAAGAATGTATCAATATCTGTCCTAAAGTACAATGCTGTCAGGATAATATCCATATGCCTACGAGGAAGACCAGTTAATGCTACTATCATTCAAATTTATCCACACACCACCAAAGATAAAGGTGAGGAAATTGAAGATTTTTACCAACTTCTGCAGTCTGAAATTGACCAAACATGCAATCAAGATATATTGATTACTGCTGGTGATTGGAAAGCAAAAGTTGGAAACAAAGAATCACCTGTAGTTGGGAAATATAGCCTTGGTGATAGAATAGATGCCGAGATTGCATGATAGAATTTTTCAAGATCAATCACTTATTCATTGCAAATACCTTTTTTTTCCACATCATAAAGAGTGGCTACACATGTGGACCTTGTCAGATGGAATACACAGGAATCAGATTAACTATATCCATGGAAAGAGGTGATGGAGAAGTTCAATATCTTCAGCCAAAAGAAGACCTGGAGCAGAATGTAGGGCAGGCCATCAATTGCTCATATGCACATTCAAGTTAAAGCTGAAGCAATTAAAACATGTCCACAAGAGCCAAAATATGACCTTGATTATATCCCACCTGAATTTAGAGACCATCTGAAGACTGGATTTGATGTATTGAATAACAATGACCAAGAAGCAAACAAATTGTGGGATGACATCATGAATATCATCCAGGAAGAAAGGTCATTAAAAAGACAGGAAAGGAAGAAAATAACAAACTGGCAGAAGAGACTGAAACTTGCACTTGAACGGAGAGTAGCTAAAGCAAATGGAAGAAATGACAAGATAGATAAATGAGCTGAACAGAAAATTTGTAAGAGAAGATTGAGAAGACAAAATCAATTATTATAATGAAATGGTCAAAGAGTTGGAGTTAGAAAACCAAAAGGGGAGAACACACTCAGGATTTCTCAAGCTGAAAGAACTGAAGAAAAAATTCAAACCTCGAGTTGCAATATTGAAAGGTTCTATGGGCAAACTATTGAATGATGCAGGAAACATCAAAAGAAGATGGCAGAAATGCAGAGAGTCACTCTGCCAAAAAAAAAGGTCAATCTTCTTCTATTTCAGGAGGTGGCATATGATCAAGAACCAATGGTATTGAAGAAGTTGAAGCTGTATTGAAGAAATTGGCACAAAACAAGGCTCCTGGAATTGATGGAACACCCATGAGATGTTTTAACAAACAGATGTCATGCTGGAGGCACTCACCCATCTATGCCAAAAAATTTGGAAGACAGCTACCTGTTCGACTGACTGGAAGAGATCCATATTTGTACCCATCCCAAAGAAAGGTGATCCCACAGAATGTAGAAATTATAAAACAATATCATTAATATAACATGCAAGTAAATTTGTGCTGGAGATAATTCAAAGACGGTTGCAGCAGTATATTGACAAGGAACATCCAGAAATGAAAACCGGATTCCAAAGAAGGTGTAAAACAAGATAAATTGTTCCTTATGTTAGATGAATCTTGGCTGAACTTAAAAAAATACCAGAAAGAGGTTTACTTGTGTTTTATTGACTATACAAAAGTATTTGACTGTGTGGATCATAACAAACTATAGATGATAATGAGAAGAATGGGAATTCCAGAGCACTTAATTGTGCTCATGAAGAACCGGCACATAGACTAAGAGGCTGTTGTTTGAACTGAACAACGGCAGAGTGCATGGTTTAAAATCTGGAAGAGTGTGTGTTGGGGTTTTATCCTTTCACTATACTTATTCCACTTGTATGCTGAAGAAATAATCCAAGAAGCTGGACTATATGAAGAATGCAGCAACAGGATTGGACCAATATTCATTATCAACCTGAGATATGCAGATGACACAACTTTGCTTGCTGAAAGTGAAGATGACTTGAAGCACTTACTGATGAGGATTAAAGACTGCAGTCTGCAGTGTGGATTACAGCTCAACACAAAGAAAACAAAAACGCTGACAACCAGACTGATAAACAACATCATGGTAAATGGAGAAAAGATTGGAGTTGTCAAAGCTTTCGTACTACTTGGATCCACAATCAACACCCAGTCAAGAAATCAGGTGATGTATTGCATTTGGTAAATCTGCTGCAGAAGACCTCTTTAAAATCTTGAAGAGCAAAGATGTCTGTTTGAAAACTAAGGTGCACCTAACCCAAGTCATGGTATTTTCAATTACCTCAAAGCATATGAAAGGTCGATAATGAATGTTGTTGTTGTTATGTGCCATCGAGTTGGCTCCGACTCATAGCAACCCCTCCTTGGGTTTCCAAGGTGGTATCACTACGGAAGTAGATTGCCCAACCTTCCTTCCAAGGAGTGGCTGGTGGGTTTGAACCACCAGCCTTCTGGTTAGCAGTCAAGTGCCTTAGGCACTATGCTACCAGAGCTCCCCGACAATGAATAAGGAAGGCCAAAGAAGATGATGCTTTCGAGTTGTGCTGGGGACGAATACTCAAAGTACCATGGACTGCCAGAAGAAGGAACAAATCTGTCCTGGAAGAAGTGCAGCCAGAATGGTTCTTGGAAGTGAGAATGGCCAGACATGGTCTCACCTACTTTGGCTGTGTTGTCAGAAGGTACCATTCTTTAGAGAAGGATATAGCTCTTCGTTAAGCAGAGTGTCAGCGAAAAAGGGGTCGACCCTCAAAGAGATAAATTGACCCAGTGGCTCGAATGATTGGCTCAGGTATAACAAGACTGTGAGAATGGCATAGGACTGTGCAGTGTTTTGTTCTATTGTACCTAGGGTCACCAGGAGTCATAGCTGACTCGACAGCACCTAACAAAAACAACAACCAAAAAAAAAAAAAAACAAACTCCACAAATCAAATAAGATACATTTCTCTGATGCCAAACCCATTTTACAAATACTATCCATCTGAATAAGAAACATATGCCCTCTTCAATGGAATATGACTAATGGAGCCCATTTAAAAGGCTACTCTATATCTACTCAGTAGCACATCAAAACTGAATGTTGTCTCCTATTTACTTTGTAGTATGTACTTGGCGATTTGAAAGGGAACAGTTTGTTTTCCCAGTTGAAAAATGCTATCTTTACTTAGAACTCCTACTGCTTTATAAAACTAAAGAGATCACTAAGTTTTATACTACTTTCCAGGTAAATGCACTGTATGTGAATTTTAAAAATGTAACGTGTTTTGATTTTTTTTTTTTTTTTTTAACTTCTAGTATAGAATAACTTTTCTTGATAGTGTCTGGGAAAAATGAGAGGAACATGGAAAAAATGTTGCTCCCTCCATGGTGTGATACAAATAAATAGAAGAGCAGTTGGGAAAACTAGTGATGAGACACATTTTGCCCTGAGTACTGCCTGCTCTTTATGCCTCTGATCACAATCATTTGAAGCCTTAGCCATGTCAGGCCTTTTCTCTATCAGAGGACCATTTGGATCTTCCCAACCAGGACAGTCAACCTTAGGCATGCCTCTTGCTTCAAGTGAACCTACCAGTCCCCCATCATTCTTTTCACTGAACACCTGCTCTGACTTTATTTATGGCCTTTATCTTGGCTAACTACCAGAACAGACTGCACTGGGATGGACTTTTTCATAAGAAATAATTTGAGTCTAACAACTGAGTCCTTTGTTGTACTGATGGTGTCTTGCAGAGGCAGTGCCTTAATGGTGGAATTTTAAGCTTCGTGGGGTAAAAGCAAGAAAGGTTTTAGAAAGCGGACTTTTCTGATTCCTCCACTCATAGGTAATCATGACAGTAGAGTGATCAAGACTAAAAATATTAATCTCCCAGGCAGTTTGCATTTTAATCAACTCAGTTTGTCAAAAATTACTTACTTAAGTGCCAGCCATTGAGCTAGATGCTGGAAAAACAGCAATGAACAAGATAGGCAGGGTTTTTGTTGTCATGGAGCAAACTGACAAGAAGACATTATACAAATAAGACGTGTGAAAGGTAGAAAAACTTATTAACTATAGGGAACATATGATGGGAAACTATGATGGAAAGAGCTAAACTATCTAGGGAAACTGTGTCTGGGATGAAATAATGAGCCCAAAACAAAAATTGAACATGCAAATGAGTCACCCCACAGTACCCAAATGCCTGCCATCTCATTGGCCAAAGGTATTTCTATAGCTTTCTGCTAGATTCTTCCTGTCATCCTAGCCTAAATGACAGTTGGCACAGAGATTAAAGAACCTATACCTTTTGTTGTTGTTAGGTGCCATTGAGTCAGCTGCTACTCATAGTGACTCTATGTACCGCAAAATGAAATATTGCCCAGTCATGTGGCAGTCTCACAACCCTTGCTATCCTATACTCTTTGCCAAGAACTAATTTTTGTTTTTCACTTTCAATTCAATTTTTATTTGATTTGGTCTGTGATTTATTAGGAAGAATAGAGTCTTAGGGCATTATGTTTAAATGTTTTGAGTTCTCTGATCATGTTTTCCATTAGCCTGATTGACATAACATGAATAGAAAAAATGATCAATAAAGTGGGGGGCAAGGCAGAAAGAATGGTAAAAAGAAGACAAGAAGTCAGAATACTTATTCAAAACAAAGACAAATCATTCAAAACTTAAATTCAGGGAAAAAAAAGGAATTTAAATGACTCTGTAAGAATTATAATTCACTTTAAATTGGACACTCTGAATTAAAACCCAAAAACAACATTAAAAGAAAAGCCCAAACTCTCTAAAAGATTATGTGTTTTTCTTAGGGATCGAATAGTGCTTTAGAAGTAGGAATATTTTAGACATCCTGCTCCTAGAAGATTTTGTTTTAAAACACAGTGAACATTCTTTAAACAAATACTTTCTGGATAACTGTGTGCTAGGCGCTCTGCCACACATTGAGAACAAAGAAGTCCACAAGACAGAAGCAACACTCCTTCTGCGGTGCCAGCAGCCTCATTTTTATTGTTTTACTCGCATTCAAGTTTCTCAGTGTTCTAATTCTTATAGAATTAACATTTCCATACATACTCTTTATTGGAAAATTTCTTCGAACTCTTATTTGAAAACAATAGCATATAAACTTTTGTCATCTACTTCATCTAAGTAGACAATAAAATTCTCTAAAATTCATCTGGATGTGGTTTTCATTTTATCACTCCAGCCAATGTACACTCAGTCATCTAATAACCACAAGGAAAACATGCATTGTTTTATAAATGTTAACACAGAGAGGTGACAAGTAGGTTCTGTTGATAAGAACTGGAGGAAGTTCCCAGATTTTGTTTTTAAATTAAATTAAAAACATATTAAAATGTACAGAGGAGCCCTGGTGGCACAGTTGTTAAGTGCTTGGCTGCTAACTGGTGCTCCATGGGAGAAAGATGTGGCAATCTGCTTCCATAAAGATTTCCAGCCTTGGAAACTCTAAGGGGCAGTTCTACTCTGCCCTGTATGTTTCACGTGAGTGGTAATTGACTCAGTAAAAACTGGTCTTTGTATTTGGAACAATACATAGATATGCTTTTAACAATTGTACAGATTTTGAAATCTTTATTTATTTATTTTTTCCCCTAAATCTAAGGATTGCATCTCCCTGGTGCAGGTGTTCAGCTCATCAGTCTTTCTATTGTTTGGCTGAAAGTTAAGCCATGGGAGTGAGATCAATTCCAGGCCAGGAGGGTGTTATTTTGAGTTTTGTTTCACATTTTTCTCCCACTCTATACAGGATCTCCTATTTTGATCCCTTTCCAATTGGCAACTGGGCACCATATAGTTCTTCTGGTCTCAGAGTCATATAGGCTGAGGTTCTCAAGGTCCGTTCATCCTTGGGACTAATTTAAATAAATATTTCTTATGTGTCTTTTCAGGTTATTGTTATAGGCTGCTATAAAGTCGACTCTGACTCCTCATGGTCTTATGTGTATAAGAGAATGAAAGTTCTGCTCCATCTTTATAACCTTTGATATATTTAAGCCCATTGTTGTGGCTACTGTTTTAATTCATCACTTTGAGGGCACCTCTCACTTTCTCTGCCCCTCTTCTTTACCAACCATATGTCTTTTTCTAAGAATTGGTCTTCCCTAATGATGTGTACAAACTAAACTAGTCAAAGTCTTGACATCCATTCTTCTAAAGAGCGTTCTGATTGTATTTCTTTCAAGACTGATTTGTTTGTATTTTTGCAATCCATGGTATATTCTTATTCTTTGTCAACCTCATAGTTCAAATGCATCAATTCTGCTTCTTACTTCCTTTTTCACTGTTCCACTTTCACATACATATTAGGCTATTAAAAAGACCATGACTTGAGTAAGGTATATTTTAATCATGTAAGTGACATCTTTGCTGTTTTAAAATCTTAAAGTGGTCTTTTGAAAGAGATTTTCCTAATGTAATATGTCATTTAATTTCTTGACTGCTATTTGTTGGATGTTTATTTTTGATCCAAGTAGAATGAAATAATTGACAACTTGTTTCTTTTTTATTTGTCATGGTTTTTGTTGTTTCAGTGTTTCAGTTTTGAAGATTTTCATTTTTTTTTTATGTTCAGGTATAGTAAAACCATAAAAATTTTAAGAAGTAAATAAATGATTGAATTATGAGAATACCACTGAGACCTTAAACCATCAGAGGCCAAATAGACCATGAAATATCAAAGCTGACATTAGAGATCAGAGAAAATTGTAGAAACAATGATTGAAAATGAGAATAAGTGCAATGTGACTAATAAAATAGGCTTATTAAATACAAATTATCAGATAGATGTGATCTATTGGAAAAATGTAAGGTAAGAACAGGTGTTTTGACTTCACACACTACAAAACTAGATATCAGCATGTTATTCTTGTTATGTACCATCAAGTTGGCTAGGACTAAAAGTGACCCCATGCACAACAGAATGAAACATTGCCTGGTCCTGTACCATTCTCACAACCATTGCTATGCTTGAGCCCATAAGGGGCAGATACTAAGCACAAGAAATGAATACAATACCATTTAATAAAAACTAATATATGCCAACACAGTGTGTATTACACTTGAAAAATGAGTCTTTGTCAAGCAGACACTCATATGATGTTATATCAAAATGCAAAAAAAATAAAAAAATAAAGGTTATATAAATGGAAAAAATATGCTCAGCATTTCTCAAGCTGAGAGAATTGAAGAAAAATTCAAGCTTCAAGTTACAATATTGAAGAATTCTATGTACAAAATATTGAATGATGTAGGCAGCATCAAAAGATAGGAGGAATACACAGAGCCACTGTACCAAAAGGAAAAGGTTAACATTCAGCTGTTTCTGGAGGTAGCATATGATCAATGACTTATGGCATTGAAGGAAGATATGCAAGCTGTACTTGAGACATTGACAAAAACAAAGTTCAAGGAATTGATGGAATCTTCATTGAGATGTTTCAACAAATGCATGCAATATTTGAAACATTCACTTGTCTATGCCAAGAAATTTGAAAGACAGCTATCTGGTCAAATGACTGGAAGAGATCCATATTTGTACCCATTCCAAAGAAAGGTGATCCCACAGAATGTGGAAATTATCAAACAATATCATTAATATCACGTACAAGGAAAATTTTGCTGAAAATAATTTAAAAATAGTTGCAGCAATACATCACAAAAGAACTGCCAAATTTCAAGCAAGATTCAGAGGAGGATGTATAATGAGGGATATCATTGCTAATGTCTTGGAAGAAGTGCAGAAAGATGTTGTTCTTGTTGTTAGGTGCTGTTGAGTTGGCTCCAACTCATAGTGACCCTATGTGCAACAGAACGAAACACTGCCTGGTCCTGTGTCAGCCTCACAACCCCTGCTATACCTGAGACCATCATTGCAGCCACTGTGTCAATCCACCTTGTAGAGACTCTTTCTCTTTTTCATTGACCCTTCACTTTACCAAGAATGATATCCTTCTCCCGGGAATGGTCTCTTCTGACAACATGGCTGAAGTAGGTCAGATGAAATCTGGCCACTCTCGCTTCCTAGGACCATTACAGCTGCACTCTTTCCAGGACAGATTTGTTAGTTCTTTCAGCAGTCTCTGGTACTTTCAATGTTCTTCACCATCAACACAACTCAAACCAGCAACTCTTCTTCATCTTTCTTATTCATTGTCCAGCTCTCACGTGCATATGAAGCAATTGAAAATACCATGGCTTGGGTTAGGTGCACCTTAGTTTTCAAGAGACATCTTTGCTCGTCAGCACTTTAAAGAGGTCTTTTGCAGAAGATTTGCCCAGTGCAGTACAAACTCTGATGTCTTGACTGCTGCTTCCATTGGTGTTGATTGTAGAACCAAGTGATATGAAATCTTTGACAACTTCAATCTTTTCTCCATTTATTGTGATGCTGCTTATTGGTCCAATTGTGAGGATTTCTGTTTTCTTTATGTTGAGGTGTAATCCATACTGTAGACTGTAGTTTTTAATCTTCATCAGTAAGTGCTTCAAGTCATCCTCACTTTTAGTAAGCAAAGTTTTGTCGTCTGCATATCCTAGGTTGTTAATCAGTCTTTCTCCAATCTTGATGTCACAGTTTTCATCTAGTCTAACTTCTTGGATTATTTGGTCAGAATACAGATTCAATAAATATGGTGAAAGGATACAACACTGATTTTAAACCATGTAGTATCCCCTTATTCTGTTCAAACAACAGGTTCCTGGTCTGTGTACAAGTTCCTCACAAGCACAATGAGGTGTTCTGGAATTCTCATTCTTCTGAATGTTATCCATAATTTGTTAGGATCCATATAATCAAGTGCTCCTTATAAGTGAGGATAGCAAGACTTTATCTCATGTATTTTGGACATTATCCAGAGGGATGACTCCTTGGAGAAAGGCATGATGCTTGGTAAATTAGAATATCAGTACAAAAGGGGAAAATCCTCTACAAGATGGATTGATCCACTGTCTGCAACAATAGGCTCAAATATAGCAACAACTGTGGGGATGGCTTAAGACTCACAAGTATTTTCTACTATTTTACATAGGATCACTATGAGCCAGAACTGACTCCACAGCACCTAACAACAACAACAACATGATGACTATGCTGTTCACAATGGAATCAAAATGAGTAATTCCGGACTTCATGCAAGAGAAGCAGGATGTTTCCTTCCTGAGGAAATTATTTAAGTGTCAATTTCTGTAATATTAAAGTCTGCCCATTTTAGTTTTTTTTTTTTTTTAAATTTTAGTTACTTAAGTTAAAAATTAAAAGGAACTCTTTAGTAAAGCATTTTATAAGGGTCAGGATTATAATATATTATTTCATGCTCAGTTCTGACAGGTTCTGAGTTGAAGGTCAACTCCAAATCAACATTATGCCATTATCAAAACTATTTGATATCCAAAGAGATATCATTGTTGATGTCAGATGGGTCCTGGCTGAATGCAGAAAATACCACAAGATGGTTATCTGTGTTTTATTGACAATGAAAAGACATTTGACTGTGTGTATCATAAAAAATTATGGATAACATTGCAAAGAATGGAAGATCTAGAACACTTAATAGTGCTCATGTGGAGGAAACTGTACATAGATCAAAAGGTAGTCATTTGAACAGAACAAGGGGATAGTGCATGGTTTAAAATTAGAAAGGTATGTGTCAGGATTGTAGCCTTTCATTATATTTATTCAATCTGTATGCTGAGCAAATCATCTGAAAAGCTGGATATATGAAGAGCATGGCATCAATATTAGAGAATGTGGTACAGAGAATTACTTAAAATGGTCTTTATAGCAATAACCCAAAATCCAATCCCACTGCTATCAAGTCAATTCCAATTCATAGTGACATATGTAGGACAGAGTAGAACTGTCCCATAGGGTTTCCAAGGCTGCAATTTTTATAAAAGCATACTGCCTCATCTTTCTTCTGTGGAGTGACTGGTGGGTTTGAACCACTGACCTTTTGGTTAGCACCAAATGCTATAACCACTATGCCACCAGATCTCCTCTTCTAACCAAAGTTCTCCATTTTGTGATGTATTATAAATCTTAGCCTCTATGTCTGTGGTTATGGTCCCACTTCAGAGTGAGCTGGCTGTACATTAATGAGACACGATTAAGGAGGGATGTATTTTAAGTCCCTGCCTTTCTAGAGGGTGTAAGTCAAGTCACCATCCTTAGCTTCCTTGAAGGTATGGTCTGCCTCCAATACATATGAATGCTCTGGCAAATTTTCTCTCTTGCTATGGATCTTGCATCTCATTTGTCATCACTGGTTCTTGGGACATGAGCAAGTAGCCTATGGTCTGATCTGATTCACAAGCTTCTGCAGGTTTGTGAGACAGCAGCCTGTCATCCAACCTGCTGATTTGTGTTCCTTGGCCCCTGCAACCACATGAGTAAGGAGAATCCTCCAGACTGATGCTTGACCAAAGGATTTGGGGCTTGTCAGACTCCACAACCATGTGAGCCATTTCTTTGGAGGACTGTGAGTTCTTTGAGATTTGTTTAGTAACTTTATTTGTAAATCTAGACAACCCTTAAATTCAAGTTAATACGAAACAATTGCATTTTTACAAGTTTAATATGTGAGTTCATAATGCACTGAAACTCCCCATATGAAAATGTTTTAAATGGTGTCCTGGTTACCTAGTGTTGCTCTGACAGGAATATACCAAAAATGGGATGCTTGAACAAACAGGATTTTATTCTCCTACAATTCAGTAGACTTTAAGTCCAAGTTCAAAGTGCCAGGCTCTAGGGGCTGGGTGAAAGCCCCTCAACCTTGGGCTTCAGCTCTGCCTCCAGCTCCTGGCCCACTGAAGCTAGAGGTGTTTCTTCACTCACACAGCTGCTGGCTGCTGAGGCTGCCAAGCTCAAAGTTGACAAGTAAAAAGGCACAGTCCTGATGTTACCAAACCACACAGCAGGCTGTTCAAGTCCCTTGTAAGTCCCCAGGTTGGCAGAGCATGGCAGGCTGCTGAACAACGACATGGCTACATGCAGGGTCCAAGCATGCCATAAGCTACAAATCATTCCCAACGCTGCTGCTTATGTACGGGAAGCAGACCACATACCCAAAGGCAGCTACTCAGCTGCTCACAGTACATTCCACCATGGAGTTGATTACCAGTCTCATCATGGGGAATACTACATGCAGCTTCCCAGCCACTCAACCAGGCCCAGCCAAGTTGACCCAAAAACATAACCACCACAAATGGGTTACAAAATCATATATCTTTTTTTTTTTCCCTCAGAGTTTTTATACAAAATATTTTTTGCTTTCTACATTAATATCATGTAATAATGGAAATTTTTCCAAAGATCCATTTTCAATGTTCTTTCTATAGCATAGATTTCTTTAGAAAGGTGATTACATCATCAGTAATTTCCAAAATGTCTCCTTTACATTAAAGACAGTGGAAGAAAATCCTTCATTTCACCGCTTCCCCCCAACTCAAATACATGTTGAGTAACATAGTATAGTTGACCCTTGAACAATGTGGGGGTTAAGAGTGCTCACCTCCCCATGTAGTCAAAAATCTGTGGGTAACTTTTGTCTCCCCCAGAATAACTACTAATAGCCTACTGTTGATTGGTAGCCTTACTGATAACATGAACAGTTGATTAATACAGTTCTTCCAATACAGTTGTTAGATTCCCACACAAAGACATTCACACACATGCACAACATGTGTTTATTAACTGCACAACATGCTGATAACTTACTATTTATTAGGTGGAAGTTGATCATCATAAAGGTCTTCATCCTTGTTGTCTTTGTGTTGAGTAGTCTGAAGGGGAGGAGAGAAAGGAGAGTGGTCGTGCTGCCTCAGAGGTAGCTACAGCAGAGGCAGAAGAGATGGAGGGGGTGGGAGGGTGGCAAGAGAGGCAGGCACACTTGGCATAACTTTACAGAAATACAATGTAATCTCTGTCTGACCTTTTGCTTTTTCATTTCTCTAAAAATATTTCTATACAGTACCAATCCTTCTTCCACTGTTTATTTTCAGTGCCATATAGAAGAGACCATGTTGTAAAAAAAGTTAAAAGACATCTTAACTAATTGGAACACTCCTGTCAGATTGTCTAATGTTGATTTGTTTTCTGGCACTGCTTCTTCTACATTTTCTTCCTCATCATCTGGCTCTGGTCTGGAAGCGCTCACTCCATCAAGTTGTCTTCTGTTAACTCCTCTGCAGTGGTGTCTATTAGCTCTTGAATTCCTCCAAGGTCCATATCTTGAAAAAAAAATCTTTATGTACATGGACCCATGCATTCAAACTCGTATTTTTCAAGGGTCAACTGCACTATCAGCTGATTAGATATTATTCCCCACCTTTCAAGCTAGCCTCTAGTTGTAGCTAACAAAGACAAAAGAAAAAGTCAATTTTGCCTTTTTTTTCTGATTGATCACTTGAGTTTGTTGATCACTTATCTGTGTGGTATTATTTTCAATTCCCAGTTCATGGGAAGAATCTTGTAAAGACTTTTCCACATTTTTATAAGAACTGCTTTAATTAAGGAGTGCTTAGGTGGCACAAACAGTTAGATTGCTCTGCCAGCCAAAATGTTGGACATTCAAGTCCACCCAGAAGTGCCTGGGAAGAAAGGTCTAGTGATCTTCTGAAAAATCAACCATTGCAAACCCCATGAAGGAACATTGAAAGACATGGCATTGCTATAGTCAGAACCAACTCCAGTGGTAACTGACTTTTAACTTCAGTTAAAACTACATAGAGTAACCCACTAATCCACTTAACTGAGTACTTGTCAGTCCCTCACAGTTATGTGACTCTCACTTTTCACTCAGGATAACCCTCTCCTGTATGTTACAGGGGACTGAGTGACCCTAACAGTGTCAAGCTGTGTATTAAATATTGTTGTTTGTTGTTGTTATCTGCCATCAAGTCGGACCTGACTCATAGCGACCCCTCCTTGGGTTTCCAAGGCAGCATCACTACGGAAGTAGATTGCCCCATCTTCCTTTTGAGGAGTGGCTGGTGGGTTTGAACCACCAGCCTTCTGGTTAGCAGTCAAATGCTTTTAGGCACTACACTACCAGAGGGGCTAAGGCACTTGACTGCTAACTAGAAAGCTGGCGGTTCAAACCCACCAGCCACTCCTCGGGAGGAAGGTTAGGCAATCTACTTCCGTAGTGGTACTGCCTCAGAAACCCAAGGAGGGGTCTCTATGAGTCAGGTCTGACTTGCTGGCAAATAACAACAACAACAACAGCCTGGCTATCATAACTGAACATTTTGATCAAAGATTCCATAGAAGAATACTGATCAAAAAAGGAAAATGCAGAACAGAATTTCAAATTCTCATGGGCTATAGACTTAGACCATTCCCTGGAGAAGGATGTCATGCTTCGTAGGGTGGAAGGTCAACGAAAGAGGGGGAGGCCTTCAACTGAGATGGATTGACACAGTGGCTGCGATTATGGGCTCAAGTATAGCAGGGATTGTGGGGCTGGCGCGGGATTGGGCAGTGTTTCGTTCTGCTGTGCATGGAGTCGCTATGAGTCGGAAATGACTCGACGGCACTTAACAACAACAACATAGACTTAGTTGAGCTTAATGTCTTCCTTATTTTTTACATAAGAATTAGATATGCATAGTGGTTCCAATATACTCTTCTTTTGTTCAAATTTAGTGTGTGCTCATGTACACACTCCACTTGGGAACATAGATTCACGGCTCACTAAACTATTGTAATTGGTTACATTGCTTTTGTTGGTTACTGTCAAATAGGTTCTGACCCATGGTAACCTTATGTTTAACAGAAGGACACATTACCTGGTCTGTAGCCATCTTCCGATGTTGTTTGGTATGTTGGAGTCCTTTATGTATTGCCTTCCAACTTAGTGACTCATTTTTCAGCACTCTATGGGACAATATTTCTATCTATAAATTTGTCATTAGCTGATTTTCAGAATTAGGTCACCAGGCCATACTTTCTAGTCTGTCTTAGTCTGGAAGCTCAGCTGAAACTTACTTCCGTGAATGATCCTGCTAGTATTTTAGACATTGGTGGCATATCTTCCAGCCACATAGCAACACAAGTCATCACAGTACAGAAAACTGACAGGGAATTGATGGTGCAGCATTCAAATGTGCCTAAGTACTAACATCAAGTGTCCCTGATCAGATTATTCAAGGAAAGGAACACTTCACTTATCAGTATGAGTCTCATGGCTTTTGAAACACCAGATCACCAGGGCAATATTTTAATCCCCGACTCTGCTACCCTCTTGAGCTTGCCAGAACTTCAGTAGCATTAGGGTTTCTGAACCTTGGGGTCCAGTAACTGTATGACCTGTCATGCCCTGGGATCATGTTTGTGTGACAGCTGGATAAAATGGGCTCTGAGTTTCAAAACTACAGTAAGACAAGCAAAGCTAGTCCTAAAGGGATAATGATGCAGGACTGCTGACTTCATCTAATGCTCTCATCATTAGACCAGGCTAATTAGTACGTGAAGTCATTATGCCTTTCTGTCAAAGTGAACTTTATTTGAACCTGTCTCAAAGTAAACATACATGGTTCTGACTAGGATGCATACAATTTGGATAATTTAAGGCATTAAGGACAGCCAGAGGTCTTGTTTATTAAACACATCGTTCATATTCTGAGTGCAGTCAGAGTAAAGAAGGGCAGCAGAGATGAGTAACATTCAGAACAGTATCACGCATAACAGGGGTGGGAAATTTTTGTTCTTGTATTTACAGGTGTGCCTTTAATTCTGATAATTGGAAATATTTTACACGAAGTTGTTAAATATATCTGTCTCAGAAAACAAAAACTGTGCTGCAGTTAATCCTATGTACTTTTTGGAAGAGACTGGCCAGATGTTTAAACACACTGCTGTCGTCAAGTGAGATCCGACTCATAGCGACCCCTCCTTGGGTTTCTGAGGCATTATCACTATGGAAGTAGTTTGTCCAAACTTCCTTCCGAGGAGTGGCTGGTAGGTTTGAACTGCCAGCCTTTTGGTTAGCAGTCAAGTGCCTTAGGCACTGTGCCACCAAATAAAATTATTTTTTTCTTTTTGTGTAAATAGTTAGACTACAAATCCCATCTTCTTTTGCAACTAGTGAGGTCTGGTCATGTGACTTAGTTATGTTGTTGTTGTTGTTATTTGCCGTTGAGTCGCCCCTGGCTCATAGCGACCCCTCCTTGTGTTTCCGAGGCAGTATCACTACGGAAGTAGGATTGCCCAACCTTCCTTCCGAGGAGTGGCTGGTGGGTTTGAACCACCAGCCTTCTGGTTAGCAGTCAAGTGCTTTAGCCACTATGACTTAGTTATAGGAAATGGAATACCAGTGGAGGCAGTGAGCCATTTCATGGCCTGGGCCATAAAGATATTTACACATAATTATCTCTTCCTCCATTGCTAGCAGCTTGTGAGAATCTGGCAAAGAATTCTGAAGACCTAGGAGGTGCACTATGAGTCGGTTCTGATTCCATGGCACATAACAACAATAGGAGTTGCACAGTCATAAGATGGAAGGAAGTTAGGTCCCTGAATCCCTAACTAGAAGGCTGCCCAATTGACAGCCCATTGATCTGTGATGCGTATTGATGTCTGCTGAATTGTGTTAAGCCATTGAGAATTATTAAGCAGCAAGACTCAATATTAACTAATAATACATCTTGTCCCATTCCTCATCTCCTCCATGAGCTCATACCATGTCAATATTATGTATAAAAGAAGAAATGGTAGATTCTGCTTAAGGAACTGGAAGATACTAGTGTTGAGTAGTGACTTGACAAATCATACAGTGAAAAGCAGCCTTTTACAAGTTAGGATATTTCTTTTAAAGAGAGATTTGGCTTTTGTATTATAAGATAAGGAGCTTTGGTAGTGTAGTGCCTGAAGCACTTGACTGCTAACCAGAAGACTGGTGGTTCAAACCCACCAGCCATTCCTCAGAAGGAAGATGGGGCAATCTACTTCCGTAGTGATACTGCCTCAGAAACCCAAGGAGGGGTCGCTATGAGTCGGGTCTGACTCAACGGCACATAACAACAACAACAACAATTACAAGATAATTTAAAGTTTATAAAATTGACTTGTTATGTATGGAGAATATTGTAAGTCCTTCTCCACACTTTCCAAAAATATCATCTCCTCTGCTGGTTTGTTATGGTATATGAAAGGCCCTTGGCTTAAGGGATTATCTCCAAGAGACTGATATTAAACATGTATTTTAGCTAAGAGAAAACAACAATGAAGTTTATACAGGGCTTTAAATCAATTTATTCTGGGTCCACCCCCTGCTGAGAAGTTGCATTTCCACCCCTGAACCTATATTTTAACAAGATTATACAAAACACACAGGTGATTTTTGTGTATTTCCAGGTGTATGCATATGAATCACCTGAGGATGTAATAGAATCAGCTCGGCATCTTGTTAAAATGGATATTCTGATTCAGAATATGTGTGGTGGCAATGCAAATTCTCAGCAGTGGGTGGAACCAGAATGAATTGGTTCAAAGCCCTGGGGTTATCCTTTTCTCCAAAATAGTGTTCATGGGTTTACTTATCATATTTACTTCTTATCACTTGGAAAAGCAGAGAGCAAAATATCGAAATATCCCTAAATCCTCTAGTAGGATTTCTCTTCATTAATATCCAAATCAAATAGCTTAAATCCCCAATCAATGTTTTTCTGGAAGTCTCCACCCACCTCCTGATTTCTGAGAATTTTCTGAAGGCTTATATTTTTGGGTTATTTTCTTTGCTTCATGTTTCTGATCATTCTGAATTATTAATTATACTGATCATTGCCTTATTTCTTTCTTACTGTCTTTTATTATGGATTTAATTGTGTTCTCCAGAAAGATATTGTTGAAGTCCTAACCCTCAGTACAGGTGAGTGTGCCCTTGTTTGGAAATGGGTTCTTTGAATATGTTATTAGTAATATTAATATAGGCGTTCTGGTGGCGTAGCGCCTAAGGCACTTGACTCCTCACCAGAAGCCTGGCAGTTCAAACCCACCAGCCACTCCTTGGAAGGAAGATTGGGCAATCTATTTCCATAGTGATATTGCCTTGGAAACCCAAGGAGGGGTCGTTATGAGTCCGATCCAACTTGACAACAGTGAGTTGGGATTTTTTTTTTTTTAATATTAACGTAAGTTCATAAAAAAAAAAGCCCTGGTGCCACAATGGTTAAGTGCTCGATGGCCAACTGAAAGGCTGTCAGCTCTTCTAAAGAAAGATCTGTTGATCTGCTCATAAAGATTATGGCCTAGGGAATTTTGGGGGCAGTCCTACTCTGTCACATTGGGTCACTATGAGTCAGAATCAACTTCATGGCACCTGACAACAGCTATGGGAATAAGCTGGGTCTAATCCAATCTGAGTGATGTCCTTATAAAGAGAAATGACGCAGACAGAAGGACGGCATGCAAATATGCATCTACAAACCGAGGAGTATCTGGGCTTACCAAGGGTATGGGAGGCAAGAAAAGATCTGTCTCTAGAGACTTCAAAGGGAGCAAAATTAAATACTACATAAGAATTATTTTTCAACTTTCAAGTAATTTGTTTATAAGAGCCAATGATTTCTCATGTTCTTACTATTCTTGCACCAGAAAAACAATGATTTTTATCCTTAAAAAATGTACATGCATTAGACATACATTATCAGCAATATTGTCATTAGTAATGTCTTGATCAAAACTTTACAAGTGATGAGCATAAATTTAATAACTTCTAAACCCATAAGTGAATCAAGAAAATATTTATTGAAAATATATTCTCTATCAGATATAGGTATATTCAAGCATTGCATTTAATATCTCCACATATTCACATAAATATATATGTGCATAAAGAATATTTTTCACAAATTTAAGCTGAAAAATTATTTATTCATCGAAATAATGAAAATATTTATTTTTTTCTCCCATCTGTCCAGGGATATATGTTTTCTGACAGGCAAATGAGAACTAATAGGTATTTGTGAAATAATTTCATGTGATTAAATTAATTCTCACTGAAAAAAGAAAATAGCTTAAAATGAGAACAGAATCCAGCACACTGTCAACTAGTATATTAGAACAATACTAAATTAGATAGTAATTTTAATATAATAAGATTATCTCATAAAATAAAATAAATAGAATAAGACAATTATCCAGCCATTCTTAAATTTCTCAGTAATTTGACTTATCACTACTAATATGGGCAACCTTTCTCATGTTCTTTAAAAAGTATTTACTGTAGAGACAGGCCACATGGTACTCTAGCAATTAAGAAACTAGAAACCAGATCATGTTCCCAGGCTCATGAACAATAAAGGCAATTCCTGGAAGATTAATTTTTTTTTGTAGCCCTGGTTCAGATCCCCAGATACGTGCAAACACATAAAGAATTTTCCAGATGAAGGTAAGTACACACTGCTGGACCACTGGTCCTACAATATATAATTTGTTATGAATTACTTTGGAGTCTCTCTTATAGACAGGCTGCTTTAACTCAATTTCCATTTGCAAAGCTTACTACATTAAAAGCAGCAGCTCTATTAAAGGCAAATGTTCAATGACAGAGTTGTCTGCTTTCAAATGGAAGGGGCTGTGGGAAGAGGGCCAACACCTGCAAGAAACAAATCATTGGATCCTTATTTTATCTAAGGATAACATTTATTTCTTTGTCCAAAATCATCCAGCTACAGATTGGACTTGCCTCAAATTCATCTGACTTCAAAAGCTGTGATCTTTCTCTTTTTTTTTTTTTTTTTTAAATTATGAGTTTTAACTTTTTATTGTGATTTGGGTGAAATTTTACAAAGTAGATTCATTTTATATTCAACAGTTCATTCACATTTTATTTTGTGTCACTGATTACATTTCCCACAGTGTAACAACTCTTCTCCCACTTCCTCCCTGTGAATAATTAGTTTTTAATG